>NW_019384942.1:313788-322162 GCF_000671375.1 Centruroides sculpturatus | reverse complement strand
ACGCCACACGGCATGATTTGCATAAGACTATGGCTTGGGAATCACATGCATAACGTTACGGCTGGTGATGGCTAATTGGTTGGCCGGGAATCACACCACATGACATTTGCATAGTGCTACGGTTCAGTAAGCACTAATTGGTCATCGAGTCCGATGTTGACGCTATAAAAAGGCGACAGTTCGACACATCGGATATACGTCACTCTCGTCTAAGTTCGACTTGGGAATTTTTTTGTTCAATAATAAATGTGAATTCTTCCTCCTGGAAAAATAAGACCTCCCCTGAAAATAAGGCCTAGCGCACTTTTCAGAGCAAAAATTAATATAAGACACTGTCTTATTTTCGGGGAAACACGGTAGCGAACCTGGTGAGCTTCGTAGCAGCAAACGAGAGAGAGGTGTCCGATAGGATAAAATAATTCCAAGGCGAATTTGAAGTTATTCGATTTGTGGATCGAAGAGAAAGTCTTGAGAGTTGAGGAAAAGGGTTCCTAGTATATTGAGGTGACGATTAGGACCTTTAATTTATAAGAATTATTGTACATAAGTTAAGTCTTTGAATTTTGTCGAATTCCAAAGGGGAATAGAATTAAGTTAGAAAAATAGATTTGATTTGAGTTTTGTGGGGTTGATTCTTATTGATTTTCATTGAATAAATTGTTACTTGATTTTTACTAAATTTTGTATATAGTTATTATCAGAATATTTATTAAATATTTGATTTGATTTATTATTGACAAACTTTGTCGTCATTTAATTCGGTGCACGCTTAAAGTCCAGGCCTGGCACACTAACGCGAATCTGCGTAAAGTACCCGTTAAGCTTAGTTCACACTGAACGCGATTCGCTACCGAAAGCGAATAACACGTCAGACATGACGTCGTTTCCGGCAAATTTTACCATTTCGCGAATCGCTTCAAAGTTCGGAGCTGTCGAGTTTTTTCGCTGGCGAAAAAATTTCGCACCAATCGTATTCACGCTAGTTGTCACGTGGTTCTTGTTTTCAAGATGGCTAGAGAAACTTTCTCACACAATATATTACATGTTGTAATTACGGATTTTAATATTTCTCTCACCCAACATCGTTTTCTTTTTTACTTATTCTTCTTTCTCAATAAATAAACAAATGTGGTTAACGACGGAATATCGGAAGCGGCCATTTTGTTTTTCGAGATGACGTTTTCACTCGCTTGTAAATGATTGGCTGCTTAAAAATTCGCAATCGCTTTTCCCTTTTGGTTGTAGGGTTAATTTCGCTAAGCGAATAAAAATCACTTTTTTTTGCGTTTCGCTTTCGCTATTCGCTCAGTGTGAACTAAGCTTTAGGGAACGGCTATTTCCGACACAGTTGTGTCGATAATCGTTCTAGAAAGTCGGAAAAATAATCTACTTTACAATGGTTTGTATGATATAGTACGAGGATAAATTTGTTTAGTTTCGAAATACAAAATTAGAGAATAAAGTTGGAGTTATTTCTTAAAATAAGAATATAGCCTATTTAGTTTTCTATATTCGCATGCATTGCATTATAGGAACTGCAAACAGGAACATCAGAGTAAACATTTTTATAAATTTAAAATTAGATGATGAAGAGAACCATTCTCACAAACTTTATAAAACTTTATNGGAACGGCTATTTCCGACACAGTTGTGTCGATAATCGTTCTAGAAAGTCGGAAAAATAATCTACTTTACAATGGTTTGTATGATATAGTACGAGGATAAATTTGTTTAGTTTCGAAATACAAAATTAGAGAATAAAGTTGGAGTTATTTCTTAAAATAAGAATATAGCCTATTTAGTTTTCTATATTCGCATGCATTGCATTATAGGAACTGCAAACAGGAACATCAGAGTAAACATTTTTATAAATTTAAAATTAGATGATGAAGAGAACCATTCTCACAAACTTTATAAAACTTTATATTATGTAAAGTAAATCTTCAAAAGTGTCATCAAGAGATGATAATGTTCCTAAATGAGGGAAGTTATGCATATAAACTAAATTTAATTATTTTCCTAAAGAATCCTTTCTAAAGAAATTATTTTCTCAAATTCGAACTACAGGTAGTTTATGTGATCGCCCTAGTCCGCTTGGAGTAATATATAGAATGAGAATGATAATTATAGGTAAATCACCTGGTGAATATTACAAAATAAATTAAACACCGAAGATAAGATTTCTGAAAATTACTTAATAAATGAAATGTTTGAAGAGGCATATTTACTGCAAGAAGTTTCAGATATGTCTAATTCTAAGAACAAGGAATATCTGAAAATTTATGCAGTATAAATGATTTATGTGAGTTATCTGAGGAAAATGTAGAAGAAAATCCATTACGTGAATTAAAAAATTATGGATTGCAATATTTAACAGGGTGGATTATAAGGAAATAAAAAAAAATCCAAATTTAGGAAGTTTCAGTAACCAAAGTAAAAATGAGCATAATTATACAATAATGCTTTATATTCAGGATTTTCATTTGGTGAACTATCACAGCCATCAGTAAATTTCTTTAATTTAGTTATTTAAAAAAATGGAATCAATTTTTACAATAAATGTGAAACCGTTTAATCTATAACGTCATTAATTAATTTAAACAAACAATTGACTTGCTAGATGTTATATACGCGTATGTAAAGCAACGTTCAAGGATTAAATTGACATTTTTAAACAATTTAAATACGATCGTTCCTACGCGAAAAATAATAACAATAAAAAATTAAAAAAGTTTGTATCTAATTTCTTCTAATTCTGTTTTTGGGTAACACTTGATGTATATATTGATATTAAAAATACGTTTGACAGAAAATTGTTCTTTGACAAAGTTAATTTTTTATATGTGTGAGTAAATAGTATCGTCTTTAGTATACGAGTATTAAAAATTAAAAATAGACCAATGTAAATTTTGGTTTCAAAAATAAGGTGGTTCGACGATAGAAATTAATTTACATAAATATTAATCACCTACGTAGAATTTACCAAAATTAATTTTTTAATAAATTATTATTATTATATCACGAAAATAGATAAAATCAAAGCATTAGATATAATCAAAGCTCGTTGAAACGTTACGATATAAATTACGTAAAATGTGTAATAGTGTTCGATTATTCAACAGGAATAAAAGTTGAGGTATAACTTGAAAAACTGAGTCTATAAAATATTTTTATTATTATTCTCTACGTGTAACAACGTACAATAATTATAAATAGCACGAGTTTATTTTTATCTCTAGTCTTTTCTGAGCTTCCGACAACTGTTAACTTGTTTGTACTCATTCACTGCAGCACAACAAAATGATGGATTGGATTCGATATTAACAATTGTTTCGAATAATTTAAGAAAAATGAATTTATTAAAAGGTTAGTGAGATTTTATAATTAAAGAAATTTTAATATTTTTATGATCCAATCATCCTATCTTTTGTTTATTGTTTAGAATATTCAAAATATTGGATTTATGCGCCTGCTGGAGTATTTATATTTGTGGGTGTCTGGAAAATGAGACATCATTTTAAAAGTTTCGACAATCAAACTGATGAAAATCAAGTCATGAAGGGCGTAATAACTATCGGTTTTGAAGGTCTCAAGGTATATTATCCTTTTAATTTTATTTTCATAAATTCTTTCTTTCTTTCTTTTAAGAGAAGATCGCATTGAATCATAGATCTGATTCCGCTCTGAGAGCAATAAAAAGTCTAGGTTATGTAATGATGTGTTTAGACTATCCCCATAAATTCACTGTAGTCCTCTTGTGAGGGCTCATAATTTTGTGTGTTCAATGTTATTTGTAGTACCTTTGTTCTGTGTTTTGTGTTAAGGACATGTAGATTTATTATACTTACCTTCAATGGTGAATTATGTTTCTTTGAGGCCCTAGGCGCAATTTTGTTATAAGGCCCTTTATGTAGCCTAAATGTTTTATATTAAAAACACAATAAAATCATCGGTTTACGAATTATGTCACTATTCTTGTCGGGGTGGAAAATATACACTTTTTAAGCATTCACTAAATTTTTAGAAGCATATTGTCGTTTTGCTATGCAATTTTTGGGGCTCTTCCGGATGACCAGGCCTACACGCGCGCCTAGTGAGTCTATTGGGTAATCCATTGCTGTTGTCAATGGTACGGTGATGAAGAATTAGCAAAAATAAAGTTCATAAGTCAAACTTAAAAAAAGCATTCCTTCTTTTTCAATCGATCAACATTTAATTACGGTGTTCGCTGTTTCGTGAAGTGAAATCTTTGAAAAATCATGTGAAAGTAAATCTAATGGCACTATGAGCACTATAAATTAATTTTCTATGATTTCAAAAAAGTGAAAATTTCCCTAAAATTATTGGGCATATTTACGTATATAAATATTCATAGGAGTACGTGAGTACGCTCATGTGGAGGTGTAATACGTTCTTAAGTATATAACCTCCACGTATATTTATGTTTTCATATTTTACATCTCCTGTGACTAAAGAGATAAGTTGCTGAAAAGAAATGAGCGATCGTTTTCTACATTCAGAAGGGATCAATTTTAAATAAACCAGCAGCGAGTTGCTCATCTTTCCCGGTAACATTTAAAATGTTTGGTAACGCCGTCTGTTGTCATATTTTATTTTAAAAACTTTTTATATTTTTAACTATTACAAAATGGCAAAAAGCTTAACTTTGAGGGTAGGGATAGGTTTTATAAAAAAATTTGTAAATGTTAATAACGAGTAAAATCGTCATTAAGTCCGACCCTACTGGAGATACATACGACCCCCATTATCTCCTATCCCCCTCGACCTTTAACCACCAAAATTTAATAGCAACACTTCCCCTAATAATCAAGCCTCCCTGCAAAATTTCAGAAATTTTCGACAAAATTGCACAGGAGTTATTATGCTTCAGAATCGGAACAAAATCGTGCCACACACAAACACATACACACACATAACATCCATACATTCGGAAATTACCCCTCCCGATTTTTTTTTTTTTTTTTCATTTTTCGACGTTTTAAGGATGTCCTAAGTCCTGTTATATATAACAGCTGGGAAAGTAAAAATTGATCCGTACTGAACGGGGGCCCATATTTTAAAGGTTAACTTCGGGAAACATTAGGTTTTTCTTATTGTTTAGAATCTCACAATGAAAGAGATCTCTCCAAGTGATCTCTTTCATTGTGTCGTTTAATGTGTATCGTTCAATGCTACACATTGAACGATACACTTACAGTGTGAATGGACCTAGTTAATCTGGAATAATTACCTGAATAGTAATTGTTATTTCTTAAGCGTTAAGCATGTTAAGCCATTAAATGTTATAAAAATATTATTTTTCATGCAACGAGTATTTATTTAGAATTTATAAATATAATTTTAGAAATAAAAATACCGTACAAATATTGTTTAATATTATTTTATTACATCAACAAAAAGAATTTCGCAAACTAATCGAAAATAAATTCAAAATTGATATTTTTTACGAATAATTAATTATGCAACAAATTTTAGTTCTAGTTAATTTGTTTTCATGTTGATGCAATTTCTCGTATCATTAAATCTCATTTTCTTTCTAAAATACCAAATTTTAAACGCAGAATTTAAAAAGAATTTATTGTGTCGAAGTATAAATTTCATTAATAATTCATAACTTACGGAACCTTGAATAGTATTCACAACTTTCCTTCTATTTTTAGAGGTTCTTGCGATGTATCCCTTGGTGATATTTGTTTTATTTCAGTTACACTCGAAACAGGAGCTTCAACGTCACAAATTTCTTGTGGATCGTTTCTCAGCTTTGTTTTTAGGATCCTTACAAAACAATATTTGGACGATAAAATAGCAATAAATGTTTACTATATTGAGTTATAAATTTCGTTCATAATTTACGGAATCTTAAATAGTACACAGCTTTGAGTGAGATAGAGGACTTTCATGATTGTCAATCCCTGTGCCCTTTTTGGAGTCCGACGTATAATTCGTGAAAGGTTACGTTTCTAATTATGGTTATTTGACTTTTTTGGTACAGAGGGAGTCGACAATGCTAGGATCCTCTCATCTCTGAGCTACTTCAGAATCTTACCACTCAAATTACAATGCGCCTATTACGTGTTCTATTACGTCTCTTTGAAATCATGGTGAAGTTCAATGGCAATTTCTGATATATCTTCCTTCAGCTGAAATTTAAATATCTGTGTTTAAACGTAACAAATTTCAAAATTTGAAACAAAATCGGAACTTACCAAACGGATTCCGCATCTTTAACTTGGGTAGTCGATCTGAAAATTATTGAAATTTCTTTGATTCTTCGAAGAGAATGAAATGAATCGAAGGATTTGCTTACTATTTTGAAAGCAAATTTCCCATTTGTTTTTGAATCAAACCTCTTCTATGTGAACAGAAGTTAATGTCTTGAATTCAACAATAAAGCGCTACAATATTGCATAATAAATGTTCATTGTTATTATTACTTCATTTTTCATTGTCAAAAATTTAATTAAAATATAGAAAATTAATCAAAACACCGTAAATTGGGCGTATCCAATGGGGTGCTTATGGTGCTGCAGCACCTATTTGATAACGAAGCAATCAAGTTTTGTTACTTTAATTTAACATAAAAAATAAATGTAATAACGCATATGGCAAAATTTCAATTAGGTAAGGCTAGGTAAATAAAGCAATTTTAAGGTAACTAAGTAATATTGTCTGATAAAGGCACTTTCCCCTGTTGTTTATCTTTCCCGAATGTAAAGCAGTCAGTAGCGGAAAGTTCCCTTAAGGTCCTAGGCACAATTTTTTATAAGAATTTTTTGTAGAAGTGTTTTATATATTAAAAAGACAATAAAATCGTCAATTTATGTCATGTTACTGTTCTTACCAGGGTGCGAAACGTATTCATTTTAAATGTTAATTAAAGTTTGAGAAGCATGTCATTCTACTGTGTAATTTTGAGGCTCGTCGAGACGACGAGGCCCTAGGCGCGCGCCTAATGTTCCTATTGGGTAATTCGTCTCTGCTTACATTATACTTGGATGAAGATTGACAGGAAAGTAGATAGGCCCTAACTAACCCATCAATGCGACGTCTTCTGGATTGTTCGAAGCCACAGAGAAAATAAGTACAGCGATGGACAGTCCATTAGGGTGCGACTATGCAGACGCGAGCGAGCGAATATTCCAAGCGAGCGAGAATATGTGGCGAGAAGAGTCGAGAAGCGATAAATATCAAAACCTGTCAGATATATGCGAGAACCAGAAATTCGCTCTCGCCAGCGTTATTTCTCGCTTCTCGTTTGTGCATGGTTTTCCTTTGCGAAAACTAAATCGCTAACAACCTCTCGCTCGCTCTAAATTCGCGTCTGCATAGTCGCACCCTTAGAGGTTGACCTCAGCAATTTGGAACAAATGCAAATTTTGACATAGAGGATTCTGGCTACATACCGAAAAAGGGCGTAGCATAGCAGCATCTCCCGGGAGGATTTAGAATGGAAACTTGTTCCACTTTGATATATACTTGTGGAGGTAACTCCACACGGCCTTATTTTTTTAATTATACACGTAAATAATTTGAACGCGTGTTTAAGTTATATACTACTAGCAAATGATCCCGGCGTTGCTCGGGCAAAAAGTAAAGATAGCTAAGATTAAAATTATTAGATTATAGCCGATCTTTCACTGGGTGCAAGAATTAGGTTCATCCTCTTCCGAGACTAATTAGAGAATTTTTAGATGGGTCTAAAAATATGATCGATTTCCCGCAAAAATGCGAAAAACCGCATCTAAAATAGTACAATAGAATTCAAATTCAGGGTAATTCTTAACCTTCTCCCTCTTTCCGTGGAGGAGAATTTCGGATAATCCCTTCTTAGTGTACATTCTCATGACATACCAAACTGTACCACATTTCAACTTTCAACTCCTAACCGTTTGGACTCTGTGATTATTATTATTATTATGTTGGGTTTAGTGGGTTATACTCGGTTCACATCGGTGGCTGTGTGCTATGCCGGACCAGAGTCAAGGCATAGGAACCAAAAACTAAAATTAAATAAGTGTGTCGGTGTCTGTATTCAGGAATTTTCTAACAATGTGGCATGTATTCAATACAGTGGCCTTCTGTAGTGTGATGTATGTATTTCTATTCAATTGTAATGTTCCCAAGCTTTTGTATAGTGTGTATGGTATCACACCTGTACAGGAGAGAACAACACCCTTTCATAATAAGAGAATAAACACCCTTTCCATCCTCCACAGATGCCTTATTTCCTGGGCGAGTTCTGTGTACTTGCTAATTTTTTCAGTGCATGTGTTTTGTACATTGTGAGTGTTTGGAATGGCTATGTCTATAATGTATGTGATTTTATTGTGTTTGTCAATGAGTGTGATGTCTG
>NW_019384942.1:308464-309354 GCF_000671375.1 Centruroides sculpturatus | reverse complement strand
ATGTTGGATAATGGATTCAGGGCTAGGCAGAACCAGAGAGGACTCAAGGAATCTCCTTGAAAAATTCCTCGCCTAATGAATATTTCGTTTGTTTGTATGGAAGTATTACTAACCCTGAGATGTAGTGTTGTTCTCCAGTGCTGCATAGTGTTTTCGAAGAATGCAATGAGTGATGGATGTATTTTGTACATGTGTAGAATATGTAGCAGCCAACTGTGTGGAACACTGTCAAATGCTTTTCTGTAGTCTAATTATTATTATTATTATTATTATTAATCCATCTCGATGATTATATTATAAGATAATATTTATATATTGCATATTGTCTTTGAAAATATATAAATTATTTTAGGATATTCGAATTGTAGAGGACCTACAAAAACCTAATATAAAGGACGATGATGAGATTTTAATACAAGTGAAGGCTGCTGCGATAGATGTTTTAGACTTGAAAATTACTCAAGGTTACGGGAGAGTTTTGAGACGCCATCTGAACAGATTTACAAAGGTTAGATTAAATTAAAATTGTAAGATTTCTTAAGTTTGTTTAATTAGATTTTTAAATATTTCAGCACACGAAAGGAGAATTTCCAGTTATTTTGGGACGAGATGCTGCGGGAATCGTTGAAGAAGTTGGAAAGGAAGTAACTTCTGTTGATGTTGGCGAAGAGGTAATAGGCCTAAGTTTTCTTTGTTCTGTATACGACAACGCGACAAGTGGGTGATCTGCCGAGGGCAGGGGCGGACTAAGGCCTAGGCAACCTAGGCACGTGCCTAGGGCCCGTAATTTTTGGGGCCCCAAAAATTAGGTTTTTAATTTTTTAATTTTAAAAATAGGCCCGGAATTACAATGTTGCCTAGGGCCCGCTTTAGCCTTAGTCCGCCTCTGG
>NW_019384942.1:294150-307903 GCF_000671375.1 Centruroides sculpturatus | reverse complement strand
ATCAGGGGCGGACTAAGGCCTAGGCAACCTAGGCACGTGCCTAGGGCCCGTAATTTTTGGGGCCCCAAAAATTAGGTTTTTAATTTTTTAATTTTAAAAATAGGCCCGGAATTACAATGTTGCCTAGGGCCCGCTTTAGCCTTAGTCCGCCTCTGGCCGAGGGGAATGCTTTCCGAAAGGATTTTCTACAAAATTCTGAAATTGGACCTTTTAGGTGCTATAAATATGAACAAAACCTGGAAACCACAACCAGCTACCAGTATTTAGTGGTTTTATCCACTCGGCCGCTGGTGAGCACCAATAGGTTTTCATGTCTGCTTTTATTTTAATATACTTAATTTTATATTTATTACTTGTTAAATGCTCGTTTAGTTTTATAGATATACTAAATTTTTATTTGATTTTTAAAAATATCAATGCAGACGTAATTAATTAATCAGTAAAATATTCGAATAAGACAAGGTTCTTAAAATATTAATAGGATGCGTAAAGCTTACGCATCCTATTAATATTTTTCAAAATAATTTAATTTTATAATTATTTTTAAATTGAGGTTTTAGGTTTGGTTCTTTTCTAATTATTGGCAAAGTGGATTAATGGCCGAGTACGTTGTAGTGAAGGAAAGTCAAGTAAATAAGAAGCCAAAAAATTTGACTTTCGAACAGGCAGCAAGTTTGCCTTATGTTGGAATATTAACCTTAGATGTTTTGCTCAATCAAGCAAAATTAGATCCAGGATCGACAAGAAATAAAAGGTAAAATTTCATCTTAAAATAAAATTTAAAGATTTTATAACGTCTTCATTTTTGCAGAATTTTGGTTCATGCTGGCCACACAGCCTATGGGATTTTAGCAATTCAACTAATCAAGTTATGGGGAGGTCACGTGACAACAACAGTTCCGACTTTTGGTTTGCCTTTAGTCAGATTGTACGGTGCAGACGACGTAATTGTTTATTCGGTTACTGACTTTAAAACCGAGCTTCAGAAAAGAATAAAGTAAGCAGTCTTTAATTATGTACGCTAGTTAAATAATAATGAGGAATTATAATTTTTTAGGTAAAAACTTTAATGGCCGGAGGGCCGACCACCCGGACGCCCCATTGTGGGTCTGGCCGAACCCATAATGAACTTGCTAAAAAGGTTTCTTTGTAAAAGAAAGGGCTGGCGGAAATTACAATTTAATAAAGTAAAAATTACATTATAGATATTAAACATATCCTCATTGCTCGCAATGTCCAATCACCAGGAACAACTATTCTTCACTGCAGAGATTACCTTTCTTTGTAGGCTACTACGCTGTACAAACATGTAAAACAGTCTAACAGTCTTAATTTGTTGGGATTATCACCTGTGGACATTTTAGACTGTTTTACATATTTGTGCAGAGTAGTAGCCTACAAAGAAAGGTCATCTCTGCAGTGAAGAATAGTTGTTCCTGGTGATTGGACACGGCGAGCAATGAGGATATGTTTAATATCTGTAATGTAATTTTTACTTTATTAAATTGCTAAAAAGGTCTTAGTGCCCGCAGGGAGAAAAAGTTTTAAAAATAAGATTAATTAAATATTTTAATTAATGAATCACACAAGTAAATATGAGCAAAATTACATTATAGCATTTGTATACAGTATAGTATTGTTTCATTTCTAAGTCAAAATTTACCTCACATTATTTTTATTTGTTTGTTTTTAACTCTTCGTTTTTTAATCACATCCAACAACAGTGGCATGCCGTCATTAGAAGCGGTGGAAGTGCCGCTTCCCTTGTATTTTCTAAAAAATAAATACATATTAATTNTATTTTTGTCATTTCGACAGTCCTGTAATTTGCACGTGGGTACTGTACGTGCATTTTTCGTAATGTTGCGATTATAATTTTGAGTCGTGTGTTTCAGTGGCGTGCCGTCAATAGAAGCGTTGGAAGCGCCGATTCCCTCGTATTCTCTAAAAAATAAATACATATTAATTTTAATTATATGAAAGTAATCGCACAATATTTTATTATAACCGCATTAAATATCTTATTACAAATTTCTATACTACAGGTGAAAAAAATAAGATTGCTATTGTATATTCGAATATTAGTGGCGGAGTGGAATCTCTGTATTGTCAGATTCCAAAAAGCCAGATTCACGCACGCGCTTTACAGAGCACCAACCTCACCCCGCTTAGCCGGTGAAAGCCTACGACCTTGAGTTGATGCTACACATTCCAATGCTTTCAATTCTATCCAGGACCGGTTCCGGGCTATTAGCCGCCCGCCCGCTAGATATTTGGCCGATTACGTGAATAACGAGTATATTTATAACTTAACCCAACCAATAAGAATTTACTGGTACGTTTTTACGATAGTTCTGTGTAGTTGATAGGAGTTTAAAAAATCCATTAAAGTATTTGATATATTTATTCCGCTCTCCGATTTTATATTACTCACGGATTTCAATGTTAAACCAGTGATATTACGATTTCGTATATCCCATCTTTAAGGGGATGTAGAAAAAAACGTGTATAATTCTTGTATAATGTTAAAAAATTAACCGTTACTTTGGTAGCATCATTTACAACTAAATTTAATGAATGAGAGAGATGCACAAGGTACAGAAAAAGCTTTATAATTTATTTTTCTTAAATTTACGATTTATGTATCCATTTGTCATAAAAATTTGTATTTCCACTTTTTCCCGAGACTACAAATATTCGAGTACAAAGTAACTGGTTTCGACTTATTTCTACTTAATAAGTAGTTAAATAATTAAGCGATTAGGGAATTGGGGACATAAACAAAACTCTGATGGAAGAGCCAAAATTTTACTTAAACAAAAGCTTAAGTTTAAACGTTTAAAATTTACAACCGAAGGAATGTTTTAAATTTACAACCAAACCAATCTATAGCCGAGTACAGTGGAGACTGATTTCTTCGAAATACTGTATTAGATGTAATAAACACAGAAATTTTTCCAGTTCGACGAGAGTGACCGAAAAGTTGTAAATTTTGGAAATTTCCGTGGACAACACCTGGTCCTAAAACAAATTAGAAAACAAACGACGGACAATCTATTAAGTTTAACATATTTAGACTTTTACAGCTATGGTGGTGAGAAACGGTTAAAATTTACAACAACCCTGTCGCGTCTTTTGACATTTAACATTGACCGGTATCGGCACCCTCGGGATTTGGCAGCCCGCGTGCATGTACACACCGCACACCTAGCTGGACCGTCTCTGATTCCACTCGTAGGGAGCTATTTGACTAAGTGGTTAAGATGTAAAGAGTAAAGAATATTTTATGTTACTTTTACGTGCGTTTCATTACAAAGCTATATTTAATTATAATTTTCTTTAAAAGTATATTCGTACAATTGAAGAATGTTATGTACCAGGTATGTATATCCACCACACATTTTATTTCACCAGTAAGTTTTTATAATTTTATTTTTAATTTTAGCCCTTATATCGTGGCTAGCGATTCGGAATGTAATTGCGATATTGAAAATTTATTTTAAAAAAGTTTTGGCACGAGATCATATAATGGAAAAGAAAACATTATTAAAAGAGAAAGGTCAATGCCTAAGTTAAATATAAACGCTTCAATAAAAAAATTTGTTCGACATTTTCACGATAAAATGGCTCTGTAAATGCATAAAAATGCAAAAATTGTTTTTTTGGATTGCCTACTGTTTTCAAATGAAATTAGTGTGTGGAATAAGAATGGCTTTGACAATTTAGCTGGCAAAAGACATGAAAAATCGTCGATTCTTTCGTATTTGAAGCAATTTGGAAATCAAAGCGGAATAGAATTTAACATTAGTAAATAATATAAAATAAATATTGAAAATTATAACGAGATAGTTACGGTTTATAGATATATTATATCTAAATAAATAGATGTTATATGTTTTCATCGAAGCAAGAATTGGCATTTAGAGGGCAAAGGAAACCTATTGAAACTAATAACAGAGGTAATTATATTGAACTTAGTTATTTATTAAGTACGTCAGATAAATAATCTATTAAAATACAGTTAAAGAAAAAATTAACTGATTGCTCCTGGAAGTCGGCTTCTTATAGAAACACAGCTTCCCTATCATCAAATGTCACGGCACGCCCCTGTCCAACAAGGGTTCGGCCAGACCCACAATGGATCGACCGGATGGCGAAGGATGGGACGAACATATCGGAGAGAGCCTGCTCGTGAAAAATTTCTAAATTTGTCCGCCCTAACTCGATTCCGCGACCCCAGAACTGTGAGCTGCTGCATTTTAACTGCAGAGTCGGATTTACCTGTAAACCAAATAGCTATAGCAGTGATGACGAACTTTTTTGAGATAGCGTGCCGTATAATAAGCATACTTACCTTTAAAAATATTTATGCGTGCTGAAGACTTCCAATAACGATATTTTAAGATAGTAAACGAATATGCTTTAATTATAATAAATGTAAAGAAGTTGATTGAAAAAAAGGATGATCAAGTGAGAAACCGAAAGGATGATTGAAAAAGACAGATGATAAACCGAAATCGTATGATACATTACGTTCCAGAAAATTTCTTCTTAAGTGCCATAGGTCTCGTTCTATTCTAAAAGACAGTTTATACCTATTGTCCAGTATTTTTGGTGAAATCCTTTTGTATGTTTTAGCTTAGGACAATGATAAGTCTAAATCTTAAAGGCGAAGCCATTCGCCATCTTCGTCCTATGAACGGCTAGGCCATTCTAAATGGAATTTAGCGAATTCTTCGATCTTGCGTGCATCATTGCTTTTATTGCTAGGATAAATGTAAAAAAGAAAAAAATCAAAGCTAACAAAAACTTAACGTCCGGAAGTAATATTCTGTAGAATTTTTGGTTCAGGCAAATTCTCATTTACGCGCATTACTCGAGTTTTAATTTTCATATTATTAACTTGATGGGTAAGCAATTTTATTTCGAAGTTATGATTAAAGTTAATGATTAGATATTATTATTTCTTATAAATTTATATACTGATCATTGCTCACTATCGGGAGAGTGCGTATATACCATTCGGTTAAATTCAACAATATGGCATCTGGTAATGTTTTCGATAGCTTATGCTTTATGAGTTTAAAAGAATTGTAAATGCAATAACTTGTTCGAAAAATACTTGTGATGTATTTGGGGGTAACGTGGTAGCAAAACGAACCTTCCAGCTTTGGCTTAAGAAGTTCATTCTGGCAATTTTTTTGTATTTTAACTCACAAATTAGTGATAAATCACGTTACCACAAACGTTCTGATGGCAGGATAGCTGACGCCCTGAAATTTCTTTAGGTTGTCGGTCCCTTACCACCGGGCCCACGATGAGTATGAAGAAAAGGTCCCTTTAATTCTCCGCCCACACGGCGGAGAATTAAAAATGAGAAAAAAAGAAACCATGCATGCCTTCATTGAAATTTTAAATGATGCTGTCAAGATTATGGGAGAACTTCATAGATGCTTCTCATAGACCGGATCCTATCCTCAAACAGAAGTTTGACCATGATTTTTGAATAGTAAAATCTGAATTTTTGAATATAATAAAAGAAAAAATTTAAATTTGGAAAAAATTGAATTATTTTCTTTTGTTATATTACTAGAAAGCTCTAAAAATTCTGAATGAGCGAGTAAATTAAATTTTTTAATTTATACTGTATTTTCACTAATTATGTATTTAAAATAAGTTATGAACGTTGAAAGATGCGAAAAATCAGAACTTTCGCAAATTTTACAAGAGGTTTCCCTAATTTGTTCTTCTATAGGACTTCTCTGATTAGTTCCGAATTAGTCCAATCTTCTCTGAAAGAAATCGACGATACAGCAATAAAAGAAACATCTACAGTATCTTATTTATATTTGATAGATAAAAATAACTGTTTCTTTTTTATAGATACGATATTATATTAAATCCAGTTGGAACTTTTCTCCACGAATCGTGTCTCGACATCTGCTCTTCCAATGGTCGAGTAGTATCGATTGTAAATTCACCTTTTATATTCGATTCGTGCGGAATTTTAATGGGAATTGTCACTTCAGCGTGGATGAAGTTGAAATTTATGATTCTAGAGGTAAGATTTATTTATTTTAAACATGAAATTATTATTTTATAAATTCTCTATTCTGCCTTATTGTTTATATCAGTTCGTTCAACAGATATTGCTAGATCATATGAATTTTTTTTAATAATTCTGATACGATCATTATTTAGTGTTTTTTATTTCAAACATTGAAATTAATTAATAAATATGAATTTAGATGACGTAAAGATTGAATCATCACATCTGCCGATATTAATAGTCTAGAAGGCATATCCATCGTAGATTTGTCCAGGCCCGCAATGGGGCGGCCGGATTGGATTCCGGGTGTCCCCGAGAGGTAGTCTGACGCCTTAACTGCCTCGGCCATCCGGCTTTCAGTCAATCAATACTTAAAGGCAATATATTTATCTCACTTTAAAATAAACCAGTTTAAAGGCAATTATCGAATTCCAATGCATGTAATTTTAAAAACAGGAAAATTTAATTTCGAATTTCTGATTTTAATTAAACTGATAGGCCTATTAGTTAAAACATCAAAGTTTTTTACTAAAATTCTAAAAAATATACAGAAAGTGAGATATAAGAGAAAATAAAATGCGTATGCTGATACAATCAAACAAAGGGAGATGAGGTATAAACATTACAAATATAGAGAAGCATATGTACAGTAGACCCCCTATAACGCTTAGATACGTTCCACGCTAACCGAAAATTACGTTGTAGGAATGATTAAATACATGAGCCAATCGCAGCCCGATAGGTGGGAACTTTACGGACTAAGGCTGTTCGAAAGGTTTTCTTCTATAAAATTAACCGATTCTAGATTAATTCCACTCAACATTTCCAAAATACGTATAATTTTTTGGGAGTAATCCGTATAAACTATGCTATAAACAAAAAATTATAGGATTACTTACCGAGTGTGTACCGTTCGACTACGCCGTTGCTTAAAGCTGGTTTTCATCGCGGAACAGCACACGAAACGACGGCCGCAATTTCTGATAACGAATTTTTGGCAGAAAAATAACTTGACCTTTGGAGACATCATTAATATAAATAATTTTTATGGCCGTTGAATAAGAAGTGTTTCTTTCACAAGAAATGTATAAAATTAGTGCTGTATTAGACTTACGGTACCTAATTTACATACTGTACAGACGATAATAAACTCAACTTACTAGCCTAAAATCTCCGTAGCGTGTTGCCAGGCGGCAGAAAGCATATATATAATTATAATAAAGTTACAATAAATTAAGTTAATATATAATTATATATACAGTACCTAATTTATATATAATTAATATATAATTATATGTACAGTACCTAATTTATATATAATTTATATATAATACTAAACAGACGATAGCAAACTCAATTTAGCCGCTCCGTAGCGTGGCGCAGGGTCGGAGGAAAGTAGTTCGGCTGCTCATCCACTATTGGTCCAGACTCTATCAATCTTCTCGCGAAACGATGTTATAGGAGGTACGTTATACGAAAGTTGCTACAATTTTTTCGCTACGTTATAGGAATTTCCGTTATAGGAACGTACGTTATAGGGGGGAGGGTCGACTGTACTGTACAAATGAATCCCGCGACATGGGCACATAGCCTGCCAGTGGAATAAGAGATAAAAGCGCGGGACAAGGGCAGATAGCCAGCTCTAAGTAGGCGTTTGTACAGAGTCTTGGGTACGTGCTCTGCTCCTATGGGTCCGTTGATCTTGCCTATATGGAGGGATGCGGTTATAGGTTAAGGTGGATCGGCCTAGCTCAGGTGATTAAGGTATATTTCGCGGCTTCAGCGAATGGAGTCACTCACCATCAGTTTAGCCATGGTGCTTGCGTACTTTCTTCCGATGCCAAGGCGTTGGAAGATGGACGTGTTGCCCGGGTCGTATGCACCCAGGGAGCCGATGATGAATGCATCACACACAATGTCGTAACCTTGATGTCTGAAGGGGTGAGCGAGGTGTTGGTACCTGCCGATTTTGGTTTGTCTTGCTATGTTAAAGACGTCGTGGCCATTTTCAAATGGAATGGCCACGTCGACGATGGTGGCCGTCATCTCAGCATTACAGCTGAGATGGTAAATGTGTCAGATTGTCGTTCTGGAAAATCTGGGTCAGGACTCTCGGGTATTTTTTTTATGGATGGTATGCCGTATCTTACCATCCGGCTGCCCCGATTATGAGCCTGGTTAAACCCATGATGAGCATAGATAAAATGTTTTCTTGGTGCTCATAGAGTAGAAAGAGCTAGGTAAAGAAAAGGGACATTTAGCTTGTGTTTTTATTCTGTTTTAGAATAATATAAACCAGAAAATCTAAACACAATTAATCTTTAATATATCCGGACCTGACAGACCATTCGAATTCGATTTCGTATCCTTATGAGCGGTAGGCTGCCACCTTCGTTGTTCAGCCGTCGACCAGTAACCACTACTATTGTTATAAACCTATAATAATGTAATAATAAATTGTACCAAAACATCTTTAAAAACTGTTTATAAATATTTAGTTATAGTAATTAAAAATAGATCAAAATATAAAATTAATATGTGAAAAAATGCATTTACAGCTTTTCGGTAAGATATCTTGGAATTACATGACACTTGATATAACGACATTAAATATGCTAGCAAATATGATAGAAAATGAAGAGGTAAAACGAATCAATCGTTTGTATTTATTTTAAACATAATTTTTTTAAAAAACTAATTGAATGTCATATTATTTATGTATTTCTAGTTGGAAGCTGTTGTTGAACAAGTATATGATATTGACAATGCTTACGAGGCATTTAAACATTTAACAGAGGAAACCGCTGTGGGAAGAACTGTTGTACGAATACAAAAGAATAGTGATACTAATGTGTAATATTAACTTATTTCATTAAATTGTTAGTTTAACTTGTAATTTTACTATAAATAATAATTATTAATCCTCTCTCATACTTTAATCACTAATCTTTAATTTACTGTATTAATAGATAAGAATTTGAACCAACCCAAATTTATAATAAAAATTTTGTACTGCAAATAAATCTTGTACAGTGTATTTATGAAGCCGTTGCAAAATTATTATGTTTGCAAATATTTTTAGAGAATGCAAAATAACAGATTCATATAACCAAGTGCATAGAAATGGGACTGGCTCTCTGGGCTTGAGCCCATGAGAAACAGAAAATAAAAAAATTTTTTATAAATTATATTTACTTAAAATATTGGTCGTCATTGCTCCATTCTCCAACCAAGTTAAACAGAAAGAATATAATGGCAATGTATTACAGCAAGCCTGGCCAACCCAAATTGTTTTGCGGACCACTTTGATTACGCGTAACATTACGGTGGGCCACAATTTAGGCAAACATGCTTTTTAAAAAGACTTTCAGGATACGACATGAAATTCGAATATATTTTGGCTCCACGATAGGAACAAAAACTCATCATACGACGTTACATTAGTTCGCAGCACCATTTTTTATTCACTTCTGTTCATTGGTCTCAGTCCGGGTGTTTGCTTCGTCGTAGAAGGATCTCGCTCGATAAAGGAAATCTTGAGGTATTATCAGAAAGTGACTGGTTTTATTGAAAAGAAACATCCCAAAAAGGTTTACGCTAGCTGTATTGCTGCTCAGAGTAATAGCATTTGCCTAAGTAATTTTAGAAATATTTTAAAAAGTAGGCAAAGCCAAACCTCTTTGGATAGATATTTTACAAAGCGACCTCTATCCAGTGAAAGTGCTGGTGGAAGTGAAGGAAAGACAGCAAAAAGCAGTGAATAAAAAATTTTAAAAACTATATATAAAACAACACTAATTTTTTTAATCTTTTCTAAGTTATTTTTAAGTTATTGTTACATTATGTTATGTAAGTTAAGTTTTAGTATCATTTCCCTTCTCCCTCTCCTCCGCCACCAGTTTACACCTCCACCGTCGTCTATCCTCAAAGGTAAAGTGCAAATAAAACTACATTTTTTTTTAAAATCAATTATTATTCTATTATGGTTATTTATACATTTACAACTACAAAACGCATTTTTCAGTGTTTTCCTTACTATAGTTATTTTTTTAATGTACTACTTATCTTTAATTTGAATGTGTTTTTCGTGTTGGAACGAATTATTTGGTTTTACATATAATCGTATGGGGGGAAATGATTCACCTTACGACATTTGAATGATACGATCTCAGTTTCGGAACGGATTAATTTCGTATCCTGAGGTACCACTGTACTTTAATTTAAAAATAGCTCTCATTACATGATTTTGTTGTATTTGTAATCGGTTTGCGATATAATCGGATGTAATTCCCCATATAATTATGCCATATTGAATTTTTGGTTCTATACAGGTGTGATATAGCCTAGTCGTATTATCGCATTTATATTCAGAAAGTCCTGTATTTTCCTAATTATGCCAGTAAACTTAGCGACAGTCTTTGTCAAATCTTATCAAATCTGAGTTTATCGTCTATCAAAACACCGAGATATTTTATGCAGTTAATTGTTTCTATCTTCTTTTCATTTATTTCAATTTGAAGTTGTTCCATATCAACAATTTTATTTTTATTTACAAAGCAGAGATGTTTTATTTTATTTGAGCTCATGTAGTCAGTTAATTTACAAAGGACGTTATTTAAGGATGATTGTCAAAACGAACCCAGAAACTTGTTATAGATTTCCTTAGTGAAAGTTCGGTAAGGGTAACCGAAATCGTTAATTAAATTGTAGCGAATGATCCAGACAGGACCTTCATCACAAAAATTTAAGTAAAATTTGTTTATTTTTGGTCGCGTATTTTCCTTTTCCTATTTACTATGTTAAAATGACCTCGTTTAACGCTGTTTCATTTAGCGCTTTGTCGTCTAGGAACGCATTCTAAGCGGTAAACGGTCTTACTGTATATATAAAAACGAACGGTTGCATTATATTCCTTATACATCACTTAATATAAAACTAACAAACTTTCTATTTTAGAAATGTATTATATTGTAATACCCCGAACTTACGCGATAGGTGGGACCGAGCGATAACCGCGTAAGTCGGGGTATAATTTCGCAATTTGTGTAAAAACCAAGTGGGATGTATGTAAGCTAATAAATGTTCTCATTAATCTTATCTCGTCTTTTGATTCGTTCACGGTTACGAGAAATCACCACAAAGAGTATCTCGAGTCTCCGTAGATATAACAAACACAGAAATAAATAACACAAAATAAATTGTAGCTATGCGTCGATTCCGCGCGACATGTCCGAACACGTAACCCGAACAATAGTGTGGGGGGAGTGAGTAATCGAGAGTTGCGTGCCGCTCAAACAAAAGACGAATCGACGAGATTTGAAAATCGCGTAACTCCGGGTTCGCGTAAGTCGAGGTATTATTATATTTTAATAATTCAGAACTAGGATGAATTGAAGTTCACGATCACGATTAAAACAAAGGAATTAACACCACTTAGACAAAATTTAAAGCGATTTATACCAAAGTTAGATACTTAATTCTCCTAACTTTAATTACTTTTGTAATTTCTGTTTTTATTGGCATGTTTTCATTCATTCCTTATTATCAATTGAAAGAAACAAGCAGCTCTTCGCTTGCCATTCGTCATTTGCAGACGAACGACAACCCAGAACTCACCACGTGGAGGTGGCTGCTTCAGAGTTCCACCAAGAGTTGGAAAGAATGCAACTTTATAAGCGACTGACATCACTTGTCGAGTTTCATTCGTCCTAACTCACACAATGAAAATATTTATAATACCGAACCTCAATAAACAAAAAATTCTCGCCCTGCGCGAAATTTAATATTACGGGACACAGAAAGCCCGCATCTTTATAGGCCCGCGGGAGTAAAGAGGCCGACGAGAGATGGAGAGTCCACCGAGTGTCCCGCATGTTTAAGGCCCGCTCGGGTGAAAACAGAAGACGCCGAGGAAAGGCGGAGAAGGCTCTCTGTGTCCTGAATCATTAAGGCTTGCTTGAGTAAAGACAGGAGATGCTGACGGGGCGAAGAGAATTCTCTGTGTCACGTTTAGTTAAGGCTCGTCCGAGTAAAGAGGCCTACGAGAGATGGACAGTCCTCCGAGTGTCCCGCATGATTAAGGCCCGCTCGGATGAAGGAAAAGCGTAAATCCGCCTTTCCTCGGCGTCTTCTGTCTTTACCCGAGCGGGCCTTAAACATGAGGGACACAGAAAGCCTTCTCTGCCTCGGCGTCTTCTGTCTTTACCCGAGCGGGCCTTAAACATGAGGGACACAGAAAGCCTTCTCTGCCTCGGCGTCTTCTGTCTTCACCCGAGCGGGCCCTAAATATACGTGCGGCACACAGAAAGCCTTCTCCGCCTTTCCTCGGCGTCTTCAGTCTTCACCCGAGCGGGCCTTAAAGATGAGGGACACAAAGAGCCTTCTCCGCCTTTCCTCGGCGTCTTCTGTTTTCACCCGAGCGGGCCTTAAACATGCGGGACACTCGGTTGACTCTCCATCTCTCGTCGGCCTCTTTACTCCCGCGGGCCTATAAAGATACGGGCTTTCTGTGTCCCGCATCTTTAAGGCCCTCTCGCGTGAAAACAGAAGATGCCGAGGAAAGGTGGGTAGGCTCTTGGTGTCCTAAGACCCGCTCGGATAAAGACTGAAGACGCCGAGGAAAGGCGGAGAAGGCTTTCTGTGTGCCGCACGCATATTTAGGGCCCGCTCGGGTAAAGACAGAAGACGCCGAGGCAGAGAAGGCTTTCTGTGTCCCTCATCTTTAAGGCCCGCTCGGGTAAAGACAGAAGACGCCGAGGAAAGGCGGATTTTACGCCTTTCCTTCACCCGAGAGGACCTTAATCATGTGGGACACACGGAAGACTGTCTCGTCGGCCTCTTTACTGGAGCGAGCCTTAACTAAACGTGACACAGAGAATTCTCTTCGCCCCGTCAGCATCTCCTGTCTTCACCCAAGCAAGCCTTAATGATTCAGGACACAGAGAGCCTTCTCCGCCTTTCGTCGGCGTCTCCTGTCTTTACAATGGAAAAAACTAACAATACATTGTAACAATTCGTTACGTATTGTTAGAATATATTTTTAACAACGTGTGACGTATTACGATCACATCGTGATTTTACGTCACTTGTTACGTAAATATATTAATTGGTTTGAAATATTTCAGAAAGGATTATTTTATTAAAATAATATTTATTAGAAACAGGATTATTTTAACTTTTTAAAGATAATGTTTTTTTCTAATAAATAAAATTATAAAAATGAAATTTAAATATAATCATTTCTGTAAACATTTATCTTACTTGTGCATCTTTAATCTTAATACAGTACTTTCCATTTGTTGACTGCAGTTACTAAAAACACAAGTGCTTATGTTGCCATGGGAGTATCATAAGCATTAAGATTTCCATAACCAAGATCAATATATCCTATTACTTCTTTCCCATCGCAATAAACTTGTATTTTCAATAGCCATTTCATCAATAATTAAGCAACACAATAGTGGATGGGTTGAAATTTTAATTTCATCTCTGATTTTATGAGACTGTTCAGTAAAGCGAGGACTACCATCAATATAAGAAGACCATTTCTGTAGAGCAGTGTTGTTCAACCTTCTTGAATATGCGACCCCTTTACAAGTTAAAAAATTCTGGCGACCCTCCCTAGGACCATATTAAAACTATATCAGTGATTTTAAAAACTATGCATTTAATTTTCTTTCTGTTGAGACAAATTATTGTTGATTA
>NW_019384942.1:239265-293856 GCF_000671375.1 Centruroides sculpturatus | reverse complement strand
TAGCCAGTGGTGATATTCGAAATATTTAACAAAGGGTTCGCTAACAGAAAATTTTTCCTTAACAATTTTTTTTCACTCAAATGGTGCATTAGCAACATTAGCGCAAAAACTGACCTTAAGATATCCATATAAATAAAAAAGATGCGTTCGCAAAATTAAGTCAGTTAAAATTTAACATTGTTTATGCCAGAACTATATTTTTTTTGATAAATAATAAAAAAGTGTGTTCAAAATGGTTATTTTGTACATATTTTAATATTTTTCATTCATAATATTTTATAAACATAAAAATTGGCATTTTTTTAATCAGAAAAAGTCATAGGAAAAGCAGGTTTAACTGCTTTCCTTATGACTTTTTCTCAAGAAAAAACTTTTCTAAATCATTTATTTTATCATTAGGTATTATTATAATAATAGACAGATGTCATCGTCTCTCAAAATACAATATCTTTTTTATTTCGCTGTTGATAGCCCGACACATGCTCCGCAGCCATCTTGTATTTTCTCGCGCGCGTGGGATTGTGGGATCTCTCTTATGACTGGATCTAGTTTCGAGAACTCTCTCGAGTCGATCGCGAGTGAACCTCGTTTTAGTCGAGATTAAAACGGTCGATGGTGGTTACACTAGGCGAACAGGGTATAATACCCCGTTCGCACCGAGCATTTCGATCTAGATTGTGACTAAGGTCGGAGAGAGAGTTCCGTGGTGCGAACGCTCTCGACCGTTTCAATCTCGACTGAAACGAGGCTAAATCGCGATCGACTGGAGAGAGTTCTCGAAACTAGATTCAGTCATAAGAGAGATCCCACAATCCCACGCGCGCGAGGAAATACAAGATGGCTGCTGAACACGTCCGGCTATTGACAGAAAAATAAAAAAGACATTTGGAGAGGATGACATCTGTCTATTATTAGATATACGGCAAGAAAAAGTATTTATTTCTAACCAAAACTTCCATTTTGTTTGTTGGTGTTCGTGACGTACCACATAGTTATATCAATTTTATCATCGCGTGTAATAGCCGGGTTCTTCTCAAGCGAGTTACCTGTGCGAACAGCACGACGTTCCACTGGCGACAGTCACAATCCAGATTGTGGGTAAATCGAGATTGAAGTGAGTCGTGTATTGTGTGCGAACGGGGTATAAGGCTCTAGTTTAGTGGTATTACAGAGTATAATACGTATACTGTATTTTAATATATTTTTTAAAAGAAACAAAATCACTGAGAAATGTTACGTGTGTTTAACAACGGGTTCGGAAAACTTTGAAAATGTTAACAACGGGTTCGGCCGAACCTGTGCGAACCCGCTGAATATCACCACTGGGCCTTACACAGTTCAGTTTAGGGCTTCGAAATGCTTAAATCCGACCCCGTGTCCTATACAAAATTACCGGCATTTTAAACTTTAACAAAATGTTTTAAAATTGACAGCATAACTTGTTCGTGAAAGCTGGACAATCGGGAAACTGCCAATTCTTAACAGTCATGTTAATTTCCCTGTTGTCAGACATTCAGACATGTTAATCCACTCTTTCAGAATTCAGAGCTCATAAATATAACCGATCAATTTCCGAATAATCATCTGTTTTTCCCGTTTTTCGTGTGGGAATAGACGAAAACTTATATCAGGCTCTCGTAAGGCTTTGAAATTGCAATTTGGAACCAACAGTAAGCGTTGCTTTTTCTATCGGTTTTCATCTTTACTGCTGATAATACACAAGAATGAATCAAACGACCCAGATAGAATAGTTTTGTTTTTAAACACCAGAGGGCGAGCATCTGATGAAAAATGCGAATTGCCAATTATATCCGTTAAGTAAAATTAAAAATAGTTTAATTTGGAATCCTTTCTATGAACTTTAACGCGAGGATTCTAGAGCTACACCAATATGCAAAAAAATAAAATAAAATAAAAAATAAATAAATAAAATAAATAAATCGAAAAAACAAGTTTTAATTAAATTATTGAACATTATATTTTTATTTATTAGAAAATTAAAATAGTTGAAGTTTATTATTTTTTAAAACGAAAAATATTTAGATATAAAGAAAATTGTTTAAACGTCGATAGATGGAGTGATAGTAAATATGGCGGCAATATATAGAAAGTTGTTTAGAAATGGTCTATCAGTATATTTTGAATCAAATAAACTTAGATTAATGACAACGGATATTATAAATGAAAGGAATCAGACGAGATGTGACGAGGAAGGAAATAAAAAAGGTGGTTTTGCTAAAGCTTACGATCGTTTCCAGAATATTAACGATGAAAAAGAAGAATCAAAAGAAACTTTTAAATCCTTATTAAGACGTTGTAAATTAATGCAGTTGGGTGACCCGGAAGGAAAAATTGTCGTTGGAAAGATATTCCACACAGTTAAAGATGACCTCTACATCGATTTTGGATGGAAATTTTATTGTGTTTGCAATAGACCTGCCAGATTCGGAGAGTAAGTTCTCTTTAGTGTTACCACCCGTCCGGTTTTCACCCGGACAGTCCGGGAATTGACTCACTGTCCGGGTGAATAGTTCATTAATTTTGTCCGGGAATTAAGTAGAAATGTGAAATTATGATGAAATAAAGTTCTTGCAAATATTTTTATAAATTTACACTATTTTAACAGAGAAAGAACTAACACTTACTGTAACTCATCTGCAATTCTGCCATTTTAGTCTGTTTATGCCGACATGTGGCACGCAACCCCTGTTGACCTTTTTTCTTTTCCTTGTATGATCATACATATCTCAAATAGAGCTAAGTTATCTGTACCCATTCTTTCTTCATTTAGGTTATTTACGTTACTCCTACGCAAGTCCCTAGTCCCTAACTGTAACTGATTTAGAACTGGCATGCACATTATTCTTCGCATTGTAAAATGACATTGCACATGCATTAGGAACTTCTGTTCGAACAAACCTGACATGCTGTCCAGGTCAGTGATTTTTCAGAAGGTGGCAACACTAGTTATCTTTAATGTACAGAGATGGTGGAAGTTACTGTTATGTGTAGTAGTTGGTAAGATCGCAGATGTGAATGATGCTGTTGGAACCTTAACAGAGCTATAGAGCATGTCTATAGGAGCAAAAAAGTCAAACCATACCTATAAATGTGACCCTTCCTGAAATATAGCCTCTCGAAATTAGCTGCATGTAATTGCGAGTTGCATTGCATGCTCCATTAAGACTATCACATTTAACTATTTATCTCTGATAACTATGCCAGCTCGAGTAGCCCACTTGACTGTGGAGTACTTGATGTCATATAATTTTAGGAGGGTGTGGAGGTTTGCCCCAAGGTGTAAGCGACAACTATATGTGGAGCGTCAGTCACGGCAAGTGATAAAGAGCAATTAAAATTGAGCCAGAAAAGGTTAGAAACAGATTAGAGAGAAGGAGGGATTAAAAGCCAGTAGGCGATTTAGTTCTTGGAATTCAGATATGGGCTGTTAGAAGAAAGATAGGGAATTAGACTACAGGATGAGTTACAAAATGGAAACTTACAACTATTTTTGGTCATATTTACAGGCAGATAATGAGTTATAGGTTGACAAATAGTTAATGTGGGATGGCAAGAACTCAAACCGTACTATTATCATGTGGCTATTGACTGTGATAGCAACGATATAGTCTGAAAGACATGTTACTTGGTATTTTAGTCATGTATGTATGTATATATATATACAGTGGTGCCTCGTATAACGTATGCTGCGAATAACGGATTTTCTGTTTGGCCGTTACGTGACTCGAGCAACAGACTGGCTTCAAACAACGGACTTTCCATTCGGCAGTTACATGAGGCGACAAACGGTCTTTCCGTGAACAAGTGCGAATGATGTTTCCACTCTTTTGCCGTTGCCAATGACAATCTGCTATTTTTATAATATATTAGTATTATTAAAATATATTAGTATATCTGAAGTACAGAGCTCCCGTTGAGGTTCGGCTTGCTCCCTTGTTTATTACGTACATCACCTCAGTGCAGGGTATTTACATTTATTCAAGTGTTGTGAAAATCATGGTTTCTAAATAAACAGAAAGGTGATTTGAATTGAAACAAAGCAAGACATCATCAGAAGGAGTGAAAGTTGACAAAAAGTTCCTTGTCAAACGGGGAGAGGTTCAGGAGTTTACCAACACTCATTATCCAAACAGAGCTGAGGCCAACAGGATCAATGATCTCTACAATGACACCCTTGCCCGTCATTTCCAACAGGTGTTGAAGAAGAGAGAGAAACAGACCACCTTGGACATGTTTTTCAAGAAGCCAGCTGCCAAAAAACAAAGAATGGAACAAGAGGAGATGACCCTGCAAGCTCTGGTAGCCTCTCCTGAATCTGATTCCGATTAAAAACAATAAAAAGAAACCTTCTGCAATGTGTAAAGTCTGTATCTGTATGAATGTGTAAAGTGTTCCTCCACCTCCTCCTCACAACATCTGATTACCCGGTATAATTGGTGACTGCTCCATTTTCATTTCTTTTTCAATAATACAGTACGGTTATTTTATGCCGCGGAACGAATTATATGTTTTAATTAACATGTATTTCTATGGGAAAATGCGTTTCGTATAACGGACTTTTCACTTAACGGACGTGCACCTGGAACGGATTAAGTACGTTATACGAGGCACCACTGTATATGGTTGCCATAATTGCCAGGCATTGATACAGGACATATATTTAAGTGCTAAATAAACAAAATATGAAAAAAGTGGGTAGGTATGGGTTTAGTTTACTCTGATAAAAAATCAATAAAGTTTAAGCAATCTAATAAAATGAACATGCAGAGTAATAAAAAAGATGCAAGGCTAATCCTTTTTAGTCCAGTCATATTTTAAAGTTGATTTTACTTTCTTAATTATACCATTTTCTTTTTTCATATAATTATAAAATTGGGTGCAAGTCATTATAAAATTATAATGACAAATCAAAATTGCTTCAATTGTCTCCACTGACAACCTGTTTCTTTCATCTGACCATTGAGTTGACATCAGGGAAAATATTCTCTCCACATTTGCATTGTGGGTTGCAATATCAAATATATATTCACATTGCTTTATTAGAATGTCTTCTGATCAGTATGCTTTGTATCTGCAGAAAACTTCAGCTATATCTCTCCTATACTCAATTTCATAGTTGCTTTGTAGTTTTGATTGATATTATTTTTCTCTAAATAGACTTTTAGATATACAAACTGATTGAATAGAATCTCAACATTGCTAATTTTGATGTTTCTTACTTGTCAATATGCAATAGTATGTTCTATTTCCGAGGTGCTGCCACGTGCTGGCCGCCTCATGCAGAGTTTAGGGAGAAAACGGAACAAAGAGTAATATGGGACTGAGTAGTGAAATACGTACAATGATAGTCCTGTATCAATGAAGACGAAATGTTACAAAACAAAAAATTGCACTTAAAATAGTACAGTAGAATGATAACATCTCAAAGCCCGATATTTAGGCAATCGTTTGGTGATTTATTGTACAGTAGAAGCCATTCTTCAGGTTAAGCCTTAATCCTCTCTCTCTTTCCTGCAGGAGGATTTCGAAAAATCCCTTCTTAGTGTGTGTTTTCATGATGTACCCTAACTGTGTACCAAATTTCACCTCTTTAGGTTCAGTGGTTTGCTCTGGGCAATGATGAATCAATCAGTTAGTCAGTCAGGACAAGTAATTTTATATATTTAGATTACATAAAATACTGTATTATTGACAGTAAAAAAATTATACTCACACAAAATAAAAATAAATTCAATGTGATTTCTAATATTGCCTTCCTTTTATAATAATGTGAATATCTGCTTTTATGGTACTAATCTTAGTTCTAAGAATGTTAGTTAAATGGGAATCACTCAATCTATTTTTTCAGCAGTTTTGATGTTTTTCATGCACAAAAAGAATTGTTCACAACAGTATGTTATACATGTGGGGTAGTAGTTTTCTAGCATTAGGACATCAACGTGTATCAAGTGAAACGAGAATAATTTTTAACAACATTCTTTATGAAAATAAATGAAAATGTACCTAAAAAATTTAGGGTGGAGTGGGCCACGGGTTGAACATTCCAGGTCTAGGCTATGTACTTAATAAGAGATTTGACCTCCTTTTGCTGCAGCATTCACTCTTCTGGGCAGACTTTCCACCAAGTTTTGAATTCACTGCAGGTGGAATTTGCCTTCATTCGTCTCTTAATATGATGAGAAGTTCAAGAGAGTTTTTCGGTGAGTTAGTCTGGCATGCAATTTAACACTATTTTATTTAATGTTCTAAATTCTGGGAACATATCCTTTTGTCATTCCCCACAGCAGCCACAATTCTACTGAAGGTTACATTGTGCAATGAGTGATTCTGACTGAAAACTGCAGAATACAAAACACTTTTTCTGTTGCTGAGTTGACATTATCATTTATGGTACTTTCATAAGAAGTAGACAATAAGAATTTGAATATAGATGGGAGATGAAACTCAGATAGTTACTCTATCAATTAATGTATTTTGCATTTTTCTCAGATAATAGTTAACCTAATTACAGTACTTTAAAATGGTAGCATTTGTTTTGAGAGACCCTGTATAATTTTTAAACTTGTTGATTTAATCAGTTTAACTTTTGTGATCTACAGAATAATTTATCAGTCACGATTATTTTCAAACTTTAACTTTGGATATCTTTTCATAAATAAATAATTTATTATTATTATTATTCATTATGTATTTTTGCAAATCAAGTGAGATATATTTATTCAATATTCTCTTTTTTGTATGATTAATGCCAATCATCAATCTGGCCATCTGATGTCCAGTAATCCTTTTTACTTTCCTAGCTCTGTTATATATAATAGAGGGAAAGTATGGCAATCGATCAAAAAAATGACCCTGAAGAATTTTAGTTTTGAATTGAGGACCTCGAAACATTTGCATTTCTTAATGTTTCGAGGTCTTAAAACTTCAGAGGGGGGTTGTGTATGTGGAGGGTGCACAAGTTCATTTACCCTATTTGAAGCTTAATTCTGTGTTTTTTGTCAAAAATTTCTGAAATTTTGCAGAGAGGTCTGTGTATTAGGGAAATTGATGCTATTAAATTTTGGTAGTTAAAAGTTGATGGGGTGGGGAGATAAAGATGGATTGTGTATCTTACCTGAGTAGGGTTGGACTTGATTATTTTACTCATTATTAGTATTTATGAGTTTTTATAAAACCCATTCCTACCTTCAAAATTAAGCTCTTTGTCATTTTGTAATAATTAAAAATATACAAATATTGTTTCAATAAAATATCATAACAAATGATGCCTCACATGCAGTTTTAAATGTTGCTAGAAAATCAAGCAACTTGTTGCTGGATTTTTTTTATAAATTTGTATTGTACATAATTCATTTTGATTATCATTACTTGATTGTGTTCTTAAAGATTTAATATTTTTTAGGAAGTACATCCGTGGAGCAAAAGTGAAATTACGAATAAATAATCTCGAATTGTCTTCTCGATTTTTGGGAGCAACAAAAGACATCACTCTGTTAGAAGCAGATGCTACGTTGTTGGGATTGATGCAGATGCCTGTAAATAAACTAGAATTGTCAAAAACAAAGTCAAAAATCAATATAGAAGAAATAACAAAAGAAGTATCTTAAAATTAATTTAATTTTGTTAATGTAAAAAGTGTGTAATTCTTTTAGTTAAGAAAATGAATAAAATTAAATATTAACAGATTCATAAATAAAACTTATGAACTTAACTGATTTTCAGCTTAAAAATACTCATTTAGGAATAATCTCAAGCAACAAATTAATACCTACTACATTGTTATAAATTATTAATGTGAGGAATAAACTACAGTGGAACCTTGCTCAACAAACATAATTCATTCCAGAATCTTACTTGTTAAGCGAAACAATTTTTCATATATAAATTAATGTAAAATACAATAATTCATTCCCTGCTGAAAAAAATACTCAAATATATTATGTTTAATGTTTATTCAAAGAAAATTATACAACATACATTGTTAAGGAGCTGAATCATCATCATCTTTTCTTCTAGTGTGGAATGATCCAACCTGGAATGTGAATTCGATTTGCAGAAAACAAAAAAAAAAATCTAAATTTAATTTGGAATTGGTCATTAAATGTAATGTGAGATGGCACCATAACTGCCTACCTCTCAAGTCAAATTATTTAATTTCTAATATTTAATTATAGCCTTTACATAGCCCAAGAATACGTCATTTAGATAACGCAATTTTTAGTAAATAATTTTTCAATAACTGTAGATTGAAAATAAAAACAAAACTTTCTTTGAACATTTTTAATTTTAATTTATTTTACTTTTAAACTACACTCACTCTTTCTGGACACTGTATAAGCCTGTATGGTTGTTGTTTATATGTAATATGTTTGAACACAAGTCTGGAAAAATGTGTGATCACAACTGACACTAAGATGCTAGTGGAACAAGTGCTAAACACAGACTGATGTAGCATGCACACAATCTGGGACTTACCTTCTCATCACTCGTTATGCAAAACATTGCTCATTAAGCGAGTCATTTTTTTACAATTTGTTTTGCTCGTTATGCAAATGATTTATGAGAGGTGCTTGTTAAACGAGGTTCCACTGTATACATTTCTTAATGCCGTTCTAAAGTCACTTAACAAGTTTCCAATTACTATTTTCAATAAATAATCTGGAGTTGGTTTCTTTGTGTGGAGCAGAGTTAATAAACTGCACTAAAGGAGAGCAAACACAGTACAATTTGTCACAGCAGACTTTTGTACACAAAATAATTGCAACAATATGACTGAATTGGCCCAATAAAAGTTTGTACTATATTTTCAATTGCAGCCAAGAAAAACCTGAGGAAATTCAAAATCAATCAGAATCAGTATATTCTGTACCTGTGCATAACAAGATGTCTACACCCATATTTTAGCAGGAGCAAGTTGGTGTGGGAGGGAAATTGCAGGCACAATAATATGGAATTTTCCCTTAGAGACAACTATAATTGAGTTTTACACAGGTTTATACAAATAAAATTTGTGTTGACTTTAAATACAGGTATACCTTGTCTTACATCAGTAATTGGTTCCAGGAGAGGCGACATAAGTCGAATTTACTTGTCTCCAAATCTACTTATTACTAGGCTAAACCATAAATTACCATTCCTGGTTCTGTATTTTATTTATTAATGCATTTTTAATAATATATGGTTAATAAGGATCTATTTTAAGCTTGTAATCTTAAAATAGATCCTTATTAACCATATATTAACAAATAAATTGTGGTTTTTAATATAGTACAGAAAAAAGTAATCTAAATTTATGAATGCATGTACTGTAAATACAGTACATACTTGTAAATGTATATATTTTAATATGATTTTATGTGCTTTAAACGTTTTTCTAGTGATATTACGACTTCAATATTTGTGGTGGACAGATGTAAAGTCGAATAAAATGACTTAAACTTGATTTTTATTTTTCCATATACTTTTTTGACAAACGACATATAATCGGGAACAACGTAACTCGAAATGACATAAGTCGAGGTATACCTGTATATACATATATGATGATTACCTTTGTCAACAATGTAGCAATCCTCAATAAAATATCATTAGTAAATGTTTCTAAAAAATTATTGAAGATTGCTGTACTAAAACAAATAAATAAAATCAGGAGCTTATAATTAGTATTTAGAAATTAAAAACTGTTTTGTGTTTATATCACAAATGAAAATAACCTGACACCACCAAATTATATCGCAAATGAAAATAATCTGACCAGAAATTGCATCATGTTTACTAGGTTTAAGATTATGTTCTCCCAAATATAGATAATTTAATATATCTCAGAAACTGAGTAATTGTAAATATACCACTCACCAAACCATCACCAGTTCGTGTCATGAAAAAAGAAACATATTTACAAATGTTTTTGTCTATGTGAAATAGACCTCTTCAGGTCATATGTTGAAGATGGCTTCACCAGCCAAGTTCTATCATAAATATGTTTGAGCTGAAGATGTCTATTTCACATAAACGAAAATGTTTGTAAGGATCTTTCTTTTTTGTGACATGAACTGGTGATGGTTTGATGAGTGGCATATATCAATAATTTTTTTAATGCACTTTTGGTCAGCATATTTTTATTTTAATGTAATTCATTATGAACAGTTTTTGTATTACATGTCATGTTTTCAGTAATGGTCACTAGTAGGCTTTGTATGAAGTTAACATATATATCTATTTTTTGGGGAATGTATAGGCCTGTTAATCAAGGACTATACATGAGGTCAAGAAACTAGGAGATTTGTATCTAAATATTAAAATCTCCCATTATATTTCAAGCAACAATTGAATAATTGTTATATTGCATAGGGTAACTAACTAATAGTAATTGTCAATGATTAGTCAAGTAAAAAACAAGCTTGATGGAGTCTGCCTGCAATGCTGCCCACTTGCATCTTAGTGTCCATTCAAATAATCCTAATGTCCCATAAGCCTGCTTCAGGAACCATTATTTTAGAATATCATAAGATTATACAAGTGATGCAGTTGGTCATGCAATAAATCATGTGATATTAATTCATTTAAGAAATTTTGTCTAATTATATATTCACTTTTTTTTAATAAAGCTATAAAAATAAGAATTTTGGGCTGAGAGAAAAGTTTATAATGAGTAAATATTTTAGGCATTTTATGGTTAATTATAATAAATTAAAATGATGTAAAGGTAGAAACACAGTAAATGTTTTCTGCTTAAACATTTCAGTCACTTTGTTTTGGTTTTTGTTTTTTTTTTTTTGGGAGCAGCAATGCATTAGACCAGCGTTCCGCAACCTTTTTCTACTCGCAGCACACCTCTGACTCGACATGACTCAACACGGCACACCAAAATGTTATTCCCCTCAAAAACGTATGATATGATACTATTAGTAGAATTTCATAATGCCATAAATCTATTATTATTATTATGTTGAGTTTTGTGAGTTACACTTGGTTGACACCAATGGCTGTGTATTACGCGGACGGTATTCAGGAATTTTCTAACAATATGATATGTATTCAATATAGTGGCCTTCTGTAGCATGATATATGTGTTTCTATTCAATTTTAATGCTCCCAGTTTTATGTGTAGCATGTGTGGTATGACACTGTAGAGGAGAGAATGACAGGTATAATAAGAACCCTATCCATCCTCCATAGATGTCTTATTTCCTGGGCGAGTTCTGTGTACTTGCTGATTTTTTCACTGCATGTGTTTTGAACATTGTGAGTGTTTGGAACAGATATGTCTATAATTTATGTGATTTTATTGTGTTTGTCAATGAGACATAAGGTAAGTACTATTGTGGTAAATTGTTTTATCTGTGATAATGGCTGTTGTAGTACATTTTGTGCACGTTGTTTTCCAATACTGTCTGTGGAATGTAGTTGTAGTATGGTTCGTGGGTGTTTAATAATTTGATGTTTCTTTGCAAGCTCTTAGTGTATTATATTTGCTATTTGATTATGTCTATGTAAATAATCTGTCTGTGCCAAGAGCTTGCAACCAGAAGTGATGTGTTATATGGTTTCTGGCATGATGTGACATTTTCTGCATGTGTCATTTGTGAGTGTTGTATGTGTTTTCTGTAGTTTTTAGTATTTATGACCTGATCCTGTATGACAATCATGAATCCTTCCATCTCCCCAAAGAGGCATCCACGAGCTAACCAGCTATTTGACGCAGTTTTGTTAACAAAATCCTGGGCCAGGTCGTAAGGATGTCTGCCATGGAGTGCCTTTTGAGCCCACAATTGTTTCTTCTTCCTTCTTTTTCTTCTTATTTCGGTTGATATGGAGATGCTAGCCGTGTAGGCTGTTTATATGTTGTGTTGTGTCCATATGTTGTGAATGTAAATTTAATGGTGTATTATTTGAGTCTGCTAGAGTTACTGCTTTATGCAACTGTAATGTTTCTTGTTTTTAGTAGAAAAACTCTCGCAATGTCTGTATTTGTTTGTAGTGGAGGTTAACTATGTCAATCAGGCCACATCCGCCATCTTTACGTGGAAGGGTTAATCTTTCTATGACAGATTTAGGATGATGCTGTTTATGCTTAGTAAGTGTTCTTGTTTTCATTTGGAGTTGCTCAAGATCTGTGTGAGTCCAATGTTGTTTATGCTTAGTAAGTGTTCTTGTTTTCATTTGGAGTTGCTCAAGATCTATGTGAGTCCAATGTATAACTCCAAAAGAATAAGTGAGTACTGGGACAACATATGTGTTTATAGCTTTAACATCATCTTATTTCTCTTCGTAGACTGTATATCATAATAATTACACTACTCACAAACCTTATATAATACAGCCAAATTTATTATAACACTTCAAACGTTTTCGGACATCTTTAATGCCCTTTTTCAAGAACGAACCAACGAAAATCGAATATTGGCGAATTCATAAAAACGATAAATGCGTTTTGGAACGCTTTTTAAACAAACTCTTATTGCGCAGAATCGTGCCGTTTGTTTACCGTTAAAAATACACGCAATAAAGAATACTACCATTAACCACTAATACGATACATCAAACCATACATATATGAACCTAACATAAATAAAGACAACAATGCTAAATATAACCATAAAATCACTAATAATAATGCACGTGTAGCCCGATTGCTCCTTTCATATGCATGCTTTTCCAAAATTTGTCTTGCTATTTCTATTATTTCGCTCCGCTATATTAAGCTCGATCTCCATGCTTCCGATATTTTACTTGCTTCTCTAAAGTTAATTGCCTGCCCTTCTTGACTATTTTTACAAATATGCCACGCCTCTGCGTATTTGAGATGCCTTTTGTCGTGAATTTTTTGTATTAACTTTGCCTTATCCCACTCTGCTTTAACTTCTGTAGGGTCTGCTAGGATGTATGTCGCTAGCGCTGTGACTGGCTGCTCATTTCGTATGTTTCGTTTGTGCTCTATCATTCTTTCTTTGAGCGATCTCCCTGTAGCTCCAATGTAAAACAGCTCTTTCTGTCGCCTTTTATCTGTTATTGGAACTCTGTATACTCCGGGAAGAAGGTTTCCGTCTACCTCGTCTTTGTCTGTTCTTAACATTTGGTAAACTGTTGGATTCCTTTTGTAAATTATTTTCTTTTTTGTTGCTGCTCCTATTCTTTTGTATATATTGTTTAACTGCGCCCTGTACTCCATCATCGTATACTCTTCCCTTTTATTTCTTAGATTGAGCTCGTTGCTGCCTGTTTTTGTTTTGTTGGTTATAGCCTTAATGTTAACCCCAAACTGCCTTGCTAGCTTTTTTATATATTGCATCTCTTCATTTCTATCTTGCCTTTTGCTACAGTGCGAGTGCGCTCTTGCTATGAGCGCCCTGAAAGCTGCAAGTTTATAGGTTGCTGGGTCGTGAGAATTCCAGGGAATAAATAATGGGTTATATGTAGGCTTTCTGTACACCTTTGTAGTTATATCCCCTTTATCTATTTGTAATGATAAATCCAGAAAATGTATAATTTTATCATTTTCTTGTTCCAGCTCAATCTCTAGGCCAAAATTGTTGTCATTGATGTCTTTTATAAATTGCTGTAGTATTGGTTTTGCTTTCCATATGATAAGCACGTCGTCGACATACCGAGCATATAATACGATTTGCATTCCATATTTTGGTATGATGTTGTTCTCTAATGTTCTTAAAACCATTTCACATAGCGTACCTGCTATTGGGCTTCCCATTGCTACACCTTTCTGCTGCGCATATGTGACTCCTTTGAAGTTAAATATCGACGAATATGTGGTTAGATGCGTCAGCTCTAGTATCTGTTTTCTCTTCTTTTCTGTATTTTTGATTTTGTTTAACAAGAAATCTCTTAAGTGGCAAAAACAAGGCTCTAGTTTAATGGATGGATATAACGCTTTAAAATCCAATACTGTCATATAACTTACTTCTTGTGGTTTTATATTTTTCAATTTATGGAGCAGCTCTAGAGGATTTTTTATGCTGTAATTGTGCGTGGGCAAGTGCGTGTTAATAAAGCCTTTAAGTAATCTTTCCAATATTATTGTAGGTGAATCTCCTTTATCTACGACTGGCCTAATACTTTTTCCGATTTTATGCGTCTTAGCAAATCCGAAGAGTCTCGGCATGGATGGAGAGGTGACTACTATTTTCGTCATACCCAGCTCTTTTGCAAGTGGTGTTTTAGCGAATTGCTTGATTCTTGTTTGCAGTCTCTCCAAAGCACGTGGGTGCGCAGTAATACATTTTGTTTCATTTATGTATTTCAGCAACAGTTCATCATATGTATTTCTTTTCATGATTACTACATCCTTTGATTTGTCGGCTCTTGTAAGTACTAAGTTATTATCTTTCAGCCATTGTTTGCTTTTTTTGATATTCATCCATGTTTGATTGCTGTCTCGTTTCTTATTTATATGCTTTATTTTAAGAGCAATCTCCCATCTAAACATTTCCTTCTTTATCTCACTTAGCCCTTCTATTGCTTGCTCAACGTCCGGCACGATCTTTTCGTGTGTGAGTTTGGGTTGCGGGACGTATTTAGGGCCAAATTTGCAAGCTTCCTTAACATATGTTGGAGGTATGATGCCATCCCAGGATATAATTGTTGTGTTGACTTGCGGTCTTACTCTATCTTCCTGATGCTTTTTAATCCATTCCATTTTTTTCTTATACTTTTTCCGCATTCTTTCTGTAATTTGATTGGCTAGTTTTATTACACGGTTGTTAGCTTCCTCTAATATGTGTGGCCCTGATTCATATAACTCGTTTTCTAGATCTACTAGCTTTTTTAGCAGGTAATACCTTCTGCGTCGTGTGGAGCGGATGGCTTTTCTTAAGCATACTACTCGTAATCTTGGCAGTAGAGAGGCACATCCATGCGGTAACCGTATTCTCCATATTGACATGGGGAACACATTGCATTTTCTGCATTCCATTAAGAAGTCCGTTTTTGCATCGTTTCTACAAATCTTCGTAATTAAAATTCGATACCTTTTGGCCGGCGTTGCCATACTCAATCTCTTCGTAGACTGTATATCATAATAATTACACTACTCACAAACCTTATATAATACAGCCAAATTTATTATAACACTTCAAACATTCAAACGTATGCTTATATTTCATCAGTGAATGAAATACAAGCATAATAAACATAACGACTGTGATAAAAATATATAAATAAAACTTGAGATTAATAGAATATGTAAAAGTTCACGTCACACCTTTCACCTTGTGACAGCACACTGGTTGCGGAACACTGCATTAGACCACCAAACAAAATATACAATGCCATCTAGAAATATCTATTTTCCACCACCATGTTTGATTGTGATTATCATCAAATCATATTAGTCATTCTGATTGGTTTATGTTACATGTTACATGCTAAAACAAGTTGAGCAGTTTGTTTTCAGCTTTTTTTCATCATAAAGTGTATGTTACTGCTTAGAAAATGTCTAGCATGTCCCTACCTTAAACCAGGCTGCAGGCATCTCGTGTCGCATAAAATATGAATAAATATATCAATTTTCAAGCATAAGGAAGTATGAAGAAAAAATTCAAATGTTATTTTCTATAACTTATGTATATGAATAGTTTTTCTTGCAATGAATTTAGAAAAATTAGAACAAGAAACTGGCTAACAGACACGTCGAAACTAATTTAAAGCTAGCAGTGACTAATATTTAACCAAATATTTCCAATATATAATGTTTACACCAGTTCCAGAAGCTAAATTAAGTATACCTATGCTAATTTATAGTTATACATAGTTACACAATAAATAATTGTGATTTACCTGCAATTTTTCTCTCTCTTCTCTTGTATGCGGCCGATGTCAGTTTCAAAAATTTTGAAATACGGCCCTTACATAGAAAAAGGCTGCCCATCCCAGCCTTGAAAAAGGCAGGGATGGGCAGCCTTTTTCAATCTTATTGTCATATTTGATACAATAATTATCATTATTTATGTCAGGCAATAAATAAATTATCTGTATTCTGTGTGTCATTAAAGGAAACAGAACTTGGAGATTCCTTGTACTTGCTCAATTTCAGGAATTAACAAGGATGATAATCCAAAACCCAACCCAATCAGATTTCAATCAATGAACATGGTGAATGGGTTTGATTACAATGATGTTATACCTAATATTCTATTTATTCTAAAACTCAAATATAAAAGTAAACAGAATTACTTGATATTAAGTAATTGCTCTTAATAAGACTTCTTTAGGGTAAATCACTAAGATTGACATACTAAACTCCTTTACCAAGAAAATACATGTTTCAAACTATACAGTAAAATATGGCTATTTGAAAATTATCATAACCGCAGTTTTATTATTACTGATAATATAAACACAAGTATGAATAATTACATAATGTCTTATAACTTTCATTCAATATACGAGGCGTGTCCAGAAAGTATCGAAAAACTCGCATAAAAAATCTTTTTTCATAGCAAAATTTAGTTTTACACGAAAGATCATGTTGGAAACTATTTTTCTACATACCACCATTGTTCAGACATTTGTTATATCAGGAAACCAACTTGTCTATATCCTCTTCAAAGAAAGATTGCCAGTGAAGACAGCCACTGCTGAACATTGGTTGTTGCATGTTCATCGCTGGCAAAGCGCCTCCCTCCAAAATCATGCTTCTAGTTCAAGAACAAATAGTAGTCTGCAGGTGCGAGGTAGGGGCTGTACAGCGGGTGATTGAACTGCTCCAAACCTGTTGAATAAGGTTTTGAGTGACACCAGCAGTATGGGGACGTGCATTGTCATGAAACAACACAATGCCTTTACTGAGATTTCCACGCCTTTTGTTTTGAATTGTACAGTGAAGTTTTCGCAATGTTTCACAGTATCGTTCCGTATTGATAGTTTCACCTCTGGGAAGGAACTCAACAAGCAGAATGCCCTGTCTGTCCCAGAACACTGTGCACATGATTTTTCGTGCTGACAACGTTGTTTTGAATTTGTGTCTTGCGGGGGACCATGAGTGCCTCCACTCCATCGACTGTTGTTTTGATTCTGGAGTGACATGACAAACCCAAGTTTCATCACTGGTAACAATTTTGTTGAGGAAATCATTACCCTCTTCACTGTATCGGGTAAGAAATGTCAAAGCACTTCCAAGTCGCTTCATTTTGTGGACATCCGTAAGCATTTTGGGAACCCAATGGGAACAAAATTTGCAATAATTTAAGCGATTTGTGACAATCTCATGCAAAACATTTTTTGAAATTTGTGGAAACTCATCACAAAGCAATCTTATTGTGAACAGTCTGTTTTCAAGAATTTTCTTATTCACTTTTGCAACCAAACCATCATTGACAACAGAAGGCCAGCCACTCTGTGCTTTGTCATGAACATTGGTGCATCCAGCATTGAATTGTTGAACCCACTTTCTCACCATTCCATCACTCATTACATTTTCACCATAAATCTCTACAAGTTGACAATGAATTTCAAGTGGCTTAACATTCTTTGCGTTCAAAAACCGTATTACAGAATGCACTTCACAGTCGGCAGGATCGGCAATCTTCTTAAACATTTTGAACGCTCACTAACACGTGGAAAAACAACACAATCCGGCTCTAATAGCGTCACTGGACTGACAATCAACCAGAGACACGTGCGCGCAGGCACTGAACTGCGATACTACCGCTGCGGTGGCGGTAGAACAAAACAGTACTTACTTTCCAGACACGCCTCGTACATGTTAGCTGCAGGACCATTGAGGAGGAGCTGGGAATTTTTTCCCAGGCCTGGAGAAAACTTAGGTGTTCGTTGTGGTTCCTATTCCATAAATTAATGTTAGTTTTATGAACAAAATAATGAAATCTTTAAGATTGTTTTTTATTAATGAAAAACTATTCTACATATTCATTGTCAAAAAAAGCCCACTTTTCATCTATCACCAGGCCCTATGCTAGAGTTCTTTGCTTATTGGGCAAACTTTTCTTTCTGCGCATAGATTCATATGGAGACTACACCACATAGGCTCTCTTTTGGGCAAACCTCAGTACATTTTAGAGCAGTGGTTCCCAAAGTGTGTGCCACAGCTTCCTCACAGGAACACCACAAAATGTTATAAAATGTTTATAATTTTACTTTATTTAAAAAATATTGACTATTTTGCAAATTGTACTTGTTAGAATTTGACATAGGGTGCCTTGGGAAAATCTAGATTTAGCAAGGGTGCTGAGAATCAAAAAAGTTTGGGAACCACTGCCTTAGAGGGTCAAGTGATATAAGGTCTACAGACAGAGGGGTGTGATCTCACATTTTCTGTGATAAATGTCACATTAAAAATAGAGCCATCATAGATAAAACAGAATTGCAGTTTCAGATTTCACATAAAAATTACAGCCTATCATTTTGACATTATCACAATAAATAATTTTGATTTTTCCATATTCCAATTGAGAGGATCAGCACAACAGTGGTCTAAGCCACTTTAAAAAAAAAAAAAAAAAAAAGACAACTTGTTAGTTTTACATTTATGGTTTTTCTTGGAATTTAAAATTATTTTATTGGTAGTGGTCAACCTTACAGGAGAAAATATCATATCTGCCTCTTGAAGTTATCATATTTCGCTTAAAATTATTGTACACAGAGGCGGCCTTAGGGGGTGGCGAGCAGGGCAATCGCCCGGGGCCTCGTGCAACAACCCGAGTAGAAAAAAGTTGATATTTAAAACTTTTTATTTTATCCTTAGCTATTAGTTATAACAATAAAATAAATTTGATTAATTCATAGTACAGTATATATTATTATTAATAAGTGCCTAAATAAAATTTCTCATTTAGATTTATTCAATCTCACATTCGTATAAAAGGTAAGATTAACGATATCAAAATTAATTTATTTATTTATCAGTGAATAATAATATTTTTTGTAATTTGACTGTAAAACATATTTGAAAAATTTATTACTATTTGAATCCTGTTCCTCGCGCTTAGAAAACTCACTTGAACGGGCGGTTTTGTTACTTTCGTGATTCATGGTGTTTACGATTTATGCTCGGGGTATCCCCGTGTTTCATTTCGTTTGTCAATTCTTGTCACCTGACGCTTATTTTGCTAGCAGCTGTATGCGCTACATAATCGTTTGTATGGCACATATCTTTCAGTGGGTAAATAAACATTAAATGATATTAAGTTTTAGTGAATCTTACATTATTAACAGTACTTATGGTAAAGAGTGAATTGTTAAAAAAAACTGTGTAAAACTGCTTGTAAATTATTTCTGAATTAGTTTTATGTGCGAAACAGAATTTATGAAATGAGTTCGCTTGATCGTGATGCCGGTAGAAAATTTGAGTCGGAGTTCAAAAAGGAAACGAGCTATCAAAAGAAAGCGGGTAGAAGAAAATCTACGTGGGTCTTTATATAAATAAATAAAAAGTGATGGTCAAGAAACCTCTAGAAACCCTTCATTGACTGAAAGTGACACATTACTGCACTGTAACCCTAACCCAGCTGAAATTATTCTTTCAACATCGTCATGGGTGCCGCTGCCACCTAGTAATAATAGCGAGGATAATGAGTCAACATCACTTTGTCTCTTACACCACCGCCACCGTCAACCCTATCCAGCCAAGAATACGTATCTGAGTCTATGTCTACATTCATGACTGGCAGAATTGAAAATCTGAATCCTCAAAATGACCCAGGTTTGTGGCCATTAACAATTACTGATGTAGACCAAACTGAGATTGTATTAAAAAGTCCAATCCGGGTTAAAGTTGATTTTTTCCCTGTAAATGATAATGGACGGCTATTCAGCGAATATCATTACAGTAAAATATTAGCTAATGGTGAAAAACTTGACAAGTGCTGGATGCCGTTTACTGCTTTCCGTGTCGAACGTTCGGACTAGAAAACACAAGAATTGGATCCAATGAAGGAGTGTGTGATTGGAAACACTTGGGTGATTACCTAAAGTCTCACGAATCTAGCTGACTGCGCAAAGATTGTATGTTGAAATGGTTAATTTTTAAATTCCGTGTATATCTTTTAAGGCATTTATGTACCTTAGTTTATCATCATTGATAATTTGTCGTCGTAGACCGGATGGCCGAGCGGTCAAGATGGCAGCCTACCGCTCTGGAGGACCCAGGATCGAATCCGGATGGGTTAAGGAATCCTTAGGAAATTTTCGGGGGGTGGTCCGTTCGGATATGTCGGTTCCAGTCCCTCACCACCCTGTCGCCCGATTGTGTGCCTTGCCGAACTCTAATGGGCCTGCTATACTCTTATAGCAGGACCATTAGGGTTTTCCCTCTTAATGCCCACAGAGTGGAAAGAGTAAAAAAAATAATAATTTGTCGTCTTTATGTTTGTTAACTTTTATAAATCTTCTAATATAATACTTTAAAACTCTAAATTTATTCATTTATAACTTTTGCATTTCTTGTCAATCATCAGAAATACCTACTTTCAATTCATATACTTTGCACAAAGGAGAAGGGCCTCACAAAGATCTGTCGCCCGGAGCCTCGCAATGGTTAAGGCCGCCGCTGATTGTACACCCATCTCAATCTGTTACACTTATACAGTCTATCCATAGAAATATAAACTAGATTCTCCTATGTCAGAATCTCAAACTTTTTATCTATGACCCCTTCTTACAACAAAAAAGTTTTAGACCCCATTTTACAATAAAATTTTTATGACTATACCTTATACTATATGGTGCAAAACAAACTCTGAATGGCATGATCTAAAATTTAAGTTTTTTCATACAATTTCAACATATCAAGCATTAACAAATATGTAACACATACCTTTCTTTATATACTTATTTCATATGCATAAACCTTAGTTTTTCCAAATTTTTGTAACCATCTAAAATTTTTAGTCTACCCCTCGAGTCACACAACTCCCTTGTTTAAAAAATGCTACCCTACGTCAAAAAAAAAAAAAAAAGCCTGTTCTAGACAACTCACTAGATGAAAACTGCTCTGTACTAAAACTTATTAATGGAGTACCTACATTTTGTACAAGTAGAAGAATAATGGCATTTTGACAGAGCATTTATTTGTACAAATTTTCTTTGCCAAATCTTTTATTTTTTCAAAAATAAGGCTGAATGGTGAATTAGTAGTACTGTATATATTTCAAAAGATCATTAATATCTAACTATTTGAATTTAACCTTAGTTTAGAAATTTTTGGGATGAGGCTAACTTTTTTAGATAGCATTGTTATCTTATGCCATTTAACAAGATTTACATAATTACTTGACTAAATCTGAAGAATACTTACCACTATTTCCATGGATGTTCAACAGATACTTCAATATGTAATCGCAATGCAACTGAAAGCAACAGGATTCTTATCCTTGGCAAATTCACAATTAGTTATTTTGTCAAAAAAAAAAAAAAAAAGTTATTTTGTTCATTTTTCATATTTTTGAGACTCTAAAGTTCACTGTTACAACTAATGTCAATCATCGTTGTTATTACATGTGATCTTAGCACTGGTTTCTCATTGGCTCTTGGGGTTGCACTATAGCAAAAAGAAAATTCATTTCAGAGAAAATATTACTGGTTCCAAAATAAAGTATAAAAGATGAATTGGCCTAACCCATTTTGTGAGGACTCGAACAGGGGTCAACTGAGAGGTTCAAATGAGGGGTGTCAATTTAAAATAAAGACCTCCTTTTCAGACGCTAATGTAAAGGATTAGGTGTCTCGATTGAACAATGCAATTTTTTTTTTTTTTTTGTAAATTCGTTAAACAACGGAAACAGATAAATTCAAGGAAAACGCGACGAGAGAGAGAGAGGAATCATATTCAGTCGTGACGCTGACCTCTCATGCGCCCTCCATCAGGTTTCGAACTGTCACCAGGTGACGGGGGAAAACTCTATAAAACTGTGCGATTCAAGTTAAAAAGCTTCTTGGTTTGTAGTGTTCCCCTTCTGGGATTTTGTGCTCCCGACTGTCAACAACGCAGGCTTTTTCGATGCCTTAGGATTTGGTTTCACCAACTTATCATATCCAAAATCACCTAGGTTCAACTCGTCATCCAAGGACATCTCTACAAGTTCTGGTGTGTGCCCCGGGGCCATTGCTCTCTCCATCACCTGTGCCGAAGAAACCCAAAGGTCGCCTGAACATTTGGACTTCTCTTTTTTTGTGGAACTGTTGTGGTTGCCCACCATTGGATAGGCATTTTGCCTGACATATAGAATAGTTGTAAGGAAATTTCAATGTTTATTAAACGGTTCTTTTTCGGAACACCTGTCTCTGTGAGTCCTAACACTCCCATGCAACAGAGTTGACTGCTCAGCTGTTGGAAAACTCCTCACTCTAATCAGCTAACCTCACAATTTCATAGAAAGATAGTTTACATCAAAAGCAACAAAGTTAAAAATTTTTAGTACAAAAAGTTACTGATAGGTGGTGCTGGAGCAATAGCTGATGTTATTTGTATGAAACCAAACTTGTTCTATCACCAGAACAGTAGCTTTACATGTTGACATCTTTTGTGATCCCAGAGCTTCAACATCATGGGTGCCTTCAGGATATTATATTCACGCAAGATGGTGAATTACCGCATGTTGCTTGCTCTATTCAACAGGTGTTAAGGCAGACTTTCAAAGATGAATGGATGTTCAGCCATTACTTCCCAACAGGTTGGCCTCTTGCTCATCTTATCTATCTCATCTGATGTGAGTTTTGGTTATGGGGTTTCTTGAAGGACCAGATCTGTCATGAAAGATGTGCATCTGTGTCAGATCTAAACAACAGCATTTGTTGGCATGTTATAATCTTGAGATGATCATATTCTATGATGTTCTCAAGATTAAAGCAGACTCATTGTAAGCAGTGGAAAACATGCTTTTGCAAATGGTGGTTATAACCATGATTTACATAGTTCCAGCACCACTTATCATTGACTTTTTGTACAAAAAAATTTTTTATAAATGGTGAGCACATTCATTTGAAGTACCTATTGTCTAAATGTTTTGAGCAGTAAAATATGCTTCAGAATCCTCAGAGTTAGGATATTATTTTGTAACAATGCTATGTGGATATTCAAAAGTTCACAGAAAAGATTTTTATTGTCTTTACTACTACATACAACATTCACCTTTTGCAGCAACATGCTTCATCCAGCAGTTGTTTTTTTGAAAACATCTTCAAGCCCCTCATTTGTAACCATCTGAAGTGCACTTTTTGTAATGGCAATCACCTCATCTGCATTAACAAACTTTCAGCCTTTAATGTGTATGTTTTAATTAATGCAGGAAAGAGGTGCAAATCACATGGGGCAAGATCCCAAGTATGGGGATGTGGGAGGACTATGATGTAATGTTTATTCAGATATCTCTGTACAAGTTCAATACTGGACATTTTTTGCATTGAACCATACTCCAAAACCTTACTTTCATCATGTCATGAAATGCATGCATAGACATGTTGCAAACTGATTGTGACACATTGTAGACATTTTCTGCAAAATTTTTGAATGTACTATGTAAAATAATTAATTCATCTAGTTACATTGAAAGATGTTACTGTTCTGATATGCCATGTCGAAATTCAACTAAATTCACAACATAATAAGTTTAGTCCAACTCTTAAATGTATTACAGATTAATAAATGAACAACACATTATTAAAAAATTTTATAGATAGCTGTTTATTTTGCAATTCTGAACAGAAATAAATATGGTTCATTAATAATAGTTTCGTGTAAACAAATATATAAAAACTTCAATTTGACTAAGAGTTTTAACTCTTAACTTCACATACAAACTTATTACAAATTGAAGCATAGTGCATTATTATTATTTTCAATATATATATAATGTACCATATATAGGCCCTCAATTTTGCCTACCAATCATTTCAAACAGTAACCATATTAAATATTTCTTTCTTCTGAACACAGACGAAAGTAGTACAATAAAATGTACAAATTGCTATCTGCGAAATCGTTTGAATAATGGATGTCTTGCAGTATTTGCACTATTCTTGTATTCTAAATAAATAGTATCATCTGCACCAGAAATGGAACTCATATTCCCAGATCTTCTTGATACCTGCAATAATAAAATAAATGTTATAAAAAGAATGTTAAAATGTTTGAATCACATAACATTTTCATATTGTTTAACCTGAGATGTAGAATGCCCAACGGAATTTGAATCGACAATTCTTTCCTCTTCCGCATCTGTGTCATTTGCAGATATGACCTGATGTAAGAGTTGAAGTTGTTCGTCTCTTGTTTTATATAAAAGATCTTCCTAAATTAATCAAAACCCAGACATTTTAATATATGACATTTACATACAAAAGGACTTTAATTAAAATAAATACCTCATCCATTCCTGCAAGTTTTGTAACTACTTTGTAACTATATCCTTGATTAACTAAAAATCGTTGTCGTTTTCTTGTAAAATGCATTTCCATTGTATCTTGCGATACCAATGAATAGAAAAATGCATTATATTCTTCTGCTATTGCACCTTCAAATTTCAAAATTAATGGTAAGAAGTTTTTATTTTAAATTTTAATAGAAAATAAGGTTTAATTTATAACTTATACCTTTTTTTGCTCTTAGAATCCTTCCCAGTCTTTGTGCTTCTTGTCTTCGAGAACCTCCATGACTTGATATTTGTATCAACACATTTGCCTCTGGCAAATCAAATGATGTATCTGCAACTTTTGATACAAAAATAGTATTCACTTTTGGATTGTATTTGAAATTTTGCAGAATCTGCATCCTTTCTGCCTGAGATGTAGGACCATAAATATAAGGCCTGAGGAGAAAAGGGATGAATTCATTATAACATTCATCCATTTCTTTGTACCAAACAATACATTTTTTACAATTTAAATTAGAAAATGCAGTTACCAAATTTTAATATAAACTTAAATAATGAATTCTATTTATTTATTTTGTAAAATACAGTGTGTCTGAAAAGTTACTGTGTAGTGGAAAAGATTTAAGAGAAGTCACTACAGCAAATGTTAGAAATGATTTCTCAGTAGCCCCAAAATTCAGGGAATGAGGTTCAGAAACCTAGCAGGTCAGATTCTATGGGAGATTATGCAATCAGCAAAGAAGTGTTAATGCCATCTACATAAAGTGTAAATATGGGACATACAATGTATGGGTCTTGTATGCAATACCATACATAACTTTACTACCAGCTAACTTTACTGTCATTACAAATTTGTCACTGCACAGTAACTTTTCGAACACCTTGCACATTGACAATGCCAAAGAGCAATGACAGCCTCCTCCCAAAATAACATTCTTATTAAAAAGGAACAAATACAAATTCTACATAAATTAGTTACTGTTTTACATAACATTAATACGGTTGAGTCTGCTTAATATCAATAGAAACCAGTTGGACCTGATAAGAGTTAGATACTAAGCAAAGTTTCCAACACTCAAACTATGTTTAAAAGAAATGTTATTGCTTTTAATAATTTTAAAACAACCACACTCAGTTGGCTTAAAAATTTTTTTGTCATTTTAGCTTTGATCATAAATATATCAAAAGATTCCATTTTTTTATTATAATGTTGTTTTTATTAGATTAACTTATTTATCTAATTAATGGGTACAGATTTTTCAATGACAAATAAATAAAAATAAAAAGATCAGTAATTTTATATTGTTTACATTTTTTCAAAATATTTTTTGTAACAATATCTTCTATATCATAAAATGAATTGTATTCCTCAAATTCTGTTAAGCTATTATAATAATAAATAGATAATAGAATAGAATAGAATAGCATCCTTAAATTATCAAAAAATCATCCAAAAGAAGTCAAATACTTATTACATTAAATAATAATCTCATATAATTCCTAATTTTTATTATAATATTTATGTTTGCAAATTAAAATAAGCAAAACTGAATGCAATAATTATTAAATTCTATTTATTTTGTAAATGTTGAAAGATCACACTCACTTTTAATGTTGAAATATTTTTGTTGTTACTTCATTAAAATCTAAAAAACCAAATTATAATTAAAGGAAAATTTATTCACAGATTTATGTAGGCTCTCATAAACTTTTGTTCCCCATTTTTCTCTTTCCTAAACATGAGTACTAAAAGGATGTTTTTTTATGCTCATTGTGGGTTTGATCAATGCCACAATGGGATGACCTGGTGATACGGGACTTTATGCCCACAAAAATTCCCAGGGTTGGTTCACCCAATTTGATCCCAGGTCACCAAAGTGGTAGTCAGACACCTTACCACAGCCATCCAGCCATTTTAGAGCATTATGTTGCATAATATTCAGAAATTTTTTTTATGTATATAAGAAAAAGATAACTGTCTAATGAGGAATATATTGCTACAATAAGTTTTATTGTATCAATACATATAAAACACTAATAGCCATTGATTTATGCTGCTTCTGTATACAGTATAACTATGATATTATACTACTACTTACTTGTTCATTTTAATAGCATAATGCTTGAGAGCAAAGACATTGTCTGAAAATACAATTATTTTATCACTTCGACGTTCATGATACTTTATGAGAAACTGACAAGCTCTAAATTTATTAGGATTCATAACGTAGAGTAACTGAAAATAAATTATAATTATTACAATTTCATTTTAAAAATTACACATTTTATGTTATAAGAAGAATTTACCATTTTCTTATTTGCTCTAGCATTTACATATTCTCTATAGAATTCTGGCACCATTGGACACCATACCTAAATGATTTGAAATTTAACACAACAGAATATTTTCTTGTAAACAAGTGAAAATAAATATATAAAATGATTACCTCTGCACACTGTACTCTTGCAATAAAACCTGCTTTCTGTAACTCCAACCAATTTGCTTCATACAGTTTTGGACCAATCAAAAAATTCAAATCTTGTATCTTATCATCCTCACGTACTAATGTAGCAGTCAGACCGAGTTTACAATGAGCTTGTACAATAGTTAATACTCGTCGGAACATTTTAGCTGGTATAGTATGAACCTCTAAAAAGATAATTTATACTTTCTTAAAATGTATATTGAGTCAAAGTTTGTCTTTAGCTTTAAGAAAGTATAAATTATCTTTTTAGAGGTTCAAGCTAAAGACAAACTTTGACTCAATATACATTTTTTAATGTACGTTGACAAAGTATTTTTAGTTTATTCTATTTAAAATATCTATAACACGATAGTTTAAAAAATAATAGTTATAAAAATATTCCACACCATATTGTGGTATTAATTATATATATGTGGGCATTCAAAAAGTTCCTGGAAAATGTAAATAAAAAGATAACAGCACTTTATTTTTAATGTTCCATTTAAGGTAAAACATTTTTCCATACAGTGTCACCACTCTTCTAAGCTTTTCCAGTAGAAATCAGTATTCTTTGATCCTAGCCACTGCACTAAAAACATTTCACTTGCTCTATTGACTACGATCAAATGCCTTTAATGACATTTTTAAATTTGGGAATTTAAAAAAATCAGATGGAGCTAAGCATAAATACATGATAAAACAAGTCTCAACAAGTGTGTGCTTGCATCAATTATAAATACAACATTCTGTTTACAAATAACAATTTTGCAGAAACTTTTTGAACATCCTTGTGTTAATATATCTCATATCAATGCTTTTATAGGATATGTTTAATTCTTGAGTTGCGGTCATTTTGATGATTTACAACAATTCCATAATTTAGTTTGTTTAACAAATAAATAATGAAAAAAAAGATTTGTAAAATACTTCAGAGCCTCTTCTATGATATAAAATAAATGTTCTGCTTTCATCAGTTTACTTTTATTATTTAGGAATGTGTTATCCAATAGCGACCAATATGACAAACTTATAGTATTTCAAATATTAATGAAATTCCAGAGTTGAAAACTTGACATCAAATATGAGCAGTTAAGAGATGACAGTCTCTTGCTCTGGGGAACCCAGGATCAAATCTGGATGGTAAAAAAATTTACTTTTTGGGGTGGTCAATCCTGATATGTCGAGCTCCATCTTTCATCTCCTGGCTGCATTACTGCATGCCTGATCAAATCTATAATGGGCTTGATAAAAAGGTTCTCTTACTGGCTACAGGGTGACAAGTTAAACTAGGACATCGTGTGACTTTGTTGTAATGCAATAGAACTGAGGCAGAGCTAGAAAGAAAGAAGTGATCCCACACTTGTTAGACACAGAAAAGGTGATCCTTGTACCTGATAGATGCAGACAGGTGAATTTTGCACTTGCTCCCACAAAAAGGCTATGTACAGCTCGTCCTGAGCATGAGTCATCAGGTGCAGTCGGCCAGACGATTGTCCAGGGGACACAGACTTGGTCTCCCTGTGATGATTTAAAATCCTGGGAAGGATTCTGGTAGAGATTCGGAGGCATTCTGCAATATCAGCAATAGTTTTGCTGTCCTGCCGATGTTGCATGATCAATTCTTGAATTTTGTTTGTTATCAGTTTAGGCATGTTGAATGGATTAATCAGCACTTCAGCAAAGGCTTTATATACTGTCGCTTCCCTCAACAATTGAATTTAATTTCAGGGTAACAGAAAGAATATAGAGGAAAATCTGTCATTCTTTACTGTCTGGTTCCTTCTAATTACTGCAGGTTTTCACTTCGAATACTCTGATAAATGCATCACACTATGCAAATGAGCCTTTGAACGAGCATAACTCCCGAATGGCACTTTCCCGCTGGATAAACAACTTTACAGAGGCAAGTTAATGCCTACAATGATGGCTTTCCCATAGAAAGTCTATGTGATGCCAGGAAAGTTGCCATTCATAGGTCGGGTCACATTAGCTTAAAAAAAATAATTAAAAACATATGAAAGGAAAATAAATGTTATAAAAATGACAACAATGTTATAAAAATAGTTTTTCCATAATTATTAGTAGAATAGAATTAAAAAAAAATGAAATATAATGTGATACATGAATATTTACAAAATATAAAAGGTCAATTCAAACATAATATGGATATAAATACAATATAATAAGAAATTGAATACAATAAGATCTGTTTAGAAAATGGCAATATATTTTATTAATATATACAGAATATAACAACAAAGATTTAGAGATATGAAAACATTTTTTGCAAACTTGAACTCTGTATAATTAATAAATATTTCTTGAAGCAAAAAATGTTCATTGCAATTTTAATTCATAAACTTTATACAAGTATAATTTATAACAAATCGATTTAAAACATGATAAAAACAGTTTTATAACTGAAGTGGAAATAAATTATCAGAAAGGTATTAAAAGTAAACAGTTCTGACAAAACTGATTCTTAAATATCAAGGACAACATTCTGTTCAATACAATTGGACAATAACTTTGACATCTGACAGGGAAGGGAGTTATTGTTTACAGAGTAATAAGACACTTAGCACATTGTTGTCATTAATGGTGGGGAGTAGGTGGCAGCTCACGACACCCTGTTGCAAAAGTAATAAACTTTTACTGACATTGACACATGATCTACCGCTCTCTAATTACTAAGAATAACAAGTGGGGAGGAGTTGTTTAAACAGTAATAAAACAATTGGTGGTTTATTATGTGACTTCTGCTGCTCTAATCAGCTTACCGCAAAAGCAATAAACACTTAACACTGGACTTTGAAACATGATATATTCCTCTCCAATTACAAATGAATTGACAACAATTGGTGAAAGTTGAGGTAATCTATTGGCAAGTGAAACCTGATCTGTTTATTTTAAAGCTCTATTGTATCTAATTACAGATAATTAAACATAAATAAAATGTTATAAAGAGAGAGAAGTATGAAAATAAAAGATACATTCCTAATTTCTGATAATCAAAGGCCACAATTTTACAATTTTAAAATAAAAACGGCTGATGCTACTGGAGGAGCAATTATCATTTAGTATTGTCAACCTACAGAGCTACAAGGTGCCACTCTGGCTCGATTTCCTCACCCCTATTACGGCGCAAATCGGCCAGGCCACCTCAAACACCTTTGCTAACAGGTAGAACATCCGACACTACAGGTGATTAATTTCCACAGCTGCACAGTCGATCCACGCTTACACAATCATTTTGCACTGAGCTCAGGGTGGAAAGCCAGGCAAGTCCATTCACCACCGCCTCAATGCACAGATTGGTGTTGGGTCTAGACTTATCTGTAGATACAGTGAAGCAAAGGTATATAACATTTGTAGTATAATATTCCAACCTTCCAATGAAATATATTTCTATCAATATCATGAACCATCAGACATTTTTATTAACGTGCTCTTGCGTATACAGAAATGTAGGAAGCAGGATAATACGTATTTTTATTTTATTCATAGTTTGCGAGAGGTCAACCTGTTCGGATGCAGGGCAGCCAAGGAAGAAATGTTAACACTGGCAAACCAGATGGACAAGGTGGGATTTGCCCAAGCATATCAATGTTGGGGCACCGCCAACTGGGAAAACTATCTTTTTGTCTGAATAGAATATCTTTTTATTCTGTTCGACGAACAGTGGGACCATGTGGGTGTGTCACCCACCATCTACCAGGTATAACCCACCCCAGGTGTGGCACACTCAAAAAAGAGGTTGTTTTTTGATAGGTGACTGTTTTAATGTTGTGTTTTCATGTATTTATGTCATTAACTCTTTGAACATGACAACTTATTTGCTTGTTCATTTTATAAATCACAACTTTGTTGACTTTTTCTGTTTACAGATGTATGGGGATGGATGACGGCTGCTGGTCCCGGGGAGTTGGTCCGGACAGACGGTCACCTCACCACTGTGCAGTATATCGAGATACTGGAGCAGGTATTATTGCCGACGGTGAGGGCCATCTACAGCGAATAACGCTTTCTCTTTGTACACAACTGCTCTCCAGTGCACACAGCCAGAATTGTCAAGAACTGGGTGGAACAACATCCACAAGTCGTGGATATGGGATGGCCGGGGAGAGGGGTGGACCTCAACCCAATCAAGCACATTTGGGCTGCACTCATCTGTGACCCCATTCAGGCAGCCAATCCCAACAAACTTTGAAAGATTGTCAGAGTTCGTTGGGAGAAGCTTTGTAGGGGCATACTTTGCCACAATCTTGTCACAAGTAGAACTGAGAGACTGAATGAGGTCGTGGAAAGAGTAGGATTGTGGTCGAGGTTCTAAACCTCTCCCCTCCATCTGCATTTTGTTTTGGTTTTAAAAGATGTTAACACCATTTCGTTTTGTTTTTGTTAACAGATGTTAACACTGTTTTTTTGTTTTTTGAATAGGATTGTTAACACTGTGTTGTTCTGTTAATGAATCATCCATATTGTGATTAATTGCTAGGTTTTGTTAACAAGTTGTAACTTGAGTTAATAAATGTAATTACTCATTACATAGACATTACGGAGAGAGAAGAGAATAATGATTGTAGAAGACAGTGATATGCAAGAAGATTACTGGCAAACATTATCTAAAAAAATTGCAAGCAGAAAAGAAATTGGACCAGTATAAAGAAATAAAACACTACAAATGTGACTGAAGAAGGATGTCAATAAAGACTGACATCCAAAATGCATTTCATCAAGTAGAAGACAATAAGGCAAGATTTTTTGTCCTTTGACTAATTGATCTGTGTATTCATTTTGTTTAAAGATTTTAAAAAATTCCTGTTTTTTTTTTATAGATTTTACTAAACCAAATAATATTTAATAAAATTGCTGCAAGTTATGAAGAATATTTTAAAACTATTTACAAAAGTTTTCCAAAAAACAATTCTTATAATTGTGAAATATTTTTAATATAGAGGCTAATATATAATTATTTTATAAAATAAATATGTATTTAGCTTTAATAACTATTAAAATAAAAACTAATCAGTATTAAATTTATAGCATTAAAGTTTACATGACTCACCATCTAGCAACATTAGACCCCATTCTTGATTTTTTAACCAATTCATGACATGTTCTGCTTCCCAAGAACGCCTTTGTGTATGAGTTATCATTGAATATGTTGTAATGCAAATACCACAATCTAATTTAAAAAAAAATTATATTTAAATAACTGCAAAATAAATTATAGCTTTCTTAATTCACACAACTTACTTCCTGGTTTATCTTTTGCATCAGATGTGAAACGAATAATTGTGCTATCATCTGCTGTTGACCACATTTTAAACTATAATTAAAATTGATTATGATAAATCAAAATCAAAAGTTTATTTCATTTTAAAAAATTAACGAAAATGATAAATGCTAATCAGTGTATATGTTACTGTGAAAGACCGAAATTAGAGAATGTCGATATTCTCCGGTGAATGTCGACACATACAAAATACATCGGTGAAAGACCGAATATTTGGTTATATTATAATACGTTCGAACAATCGCCAGTGTATGTCGACAAGCACAGATAAGCTTTGGTGGAGGTCGAAGAAATTGTTAATACTTTTGAAGAAAATTTGAGCAGTGGCCATAACAAATACCATATTCCAAAGGAAAATATTGAAGAGGAGCTGCAACCCACCATGTCTTCATATCAAGCCCTGACTGAACAACACGAAGTTATTTCTATAAAAAGAGTGGCTGCAAAAGAGAATCTTCTACTGCAAGCAATGAAAATGTTACAAACTTCAAAAAGAACATTTCCTTCTGCTCAAATTGGTGATACCATACAAATATAAGTCCCTGACGTCGACCATTGCCGTATAGATGCTCGAAATGTGTTGGAGGTTGTTGTTGGAATAGAAGACTCCGACTTTTATAAATTAGCAAACAAAAATGGTACCCTCAAGTAGCTTTATACCCATAATCAGTTCATAATTTGTAAAGAAAAGTTACTTTACTTTCCATAGATGATATTTCTTCTCAAGAAATATCGCTGAGAGAAGCAGCTGCAGCTAATTCAAAAAATGGAGAGCAAGGCTATACACGCTGTCATTGCAAAAAGAAGTGTTCCACGAATAAATGAAGTTGTAAAAGCAAGGGACTCTTGTGCAATTCAAAGTGCCATAACAGTTTAAGTTGTTGCAATAAATAAGATTGTATAATGTTAATCACATAATTTATGTGTAAGTTTACTATTGTGTATTATTTTTCTTTTCTGATTAAGAATGTACTGTTCATTTTAGGTTCAACGGTTTATTTACATGTGCTGTTACTTAAGCTTTCTCCTATTTTGACACATTAAAAAGTTGCATTTTTGTCCTAATGTAATAGAAATACTTTTATTTAACATTCACCATCAGTGCATGCTGAATGTCGACATTTGCCAGTGTGAGAAATAATGATATTTAGTAAATATTTCATATATACACGAAACGACAGTATGAATGCTGACATTCACCGGAGAATGTTGACATTTGCCAGATATCGGTCATTCACAGTAACATATATAAAACTATGAAAAGTGAAAAATAATCATTATCTTTATATTAATAAAAATCAAAAATGTAAGTAAAACTGTTATATATTTTTATGTTTTTAATAAAAAATTATGTTAAAATATTTATTTTTGAAAATAAAATTGAGCAAGCTTTAAAACCATTAAAAATTCAAAACTTCTGAATAAAAGTTTTTAAATTAGTTTTCATATATTTAATATGACAAACTTGTCATAATATGCATCACTGTCTATCCAAGGACAATAAAAACAAAATTGGAGACAAAAAAATAAAAAAAATGCTTTTAACAATACAGTAGAGCATCGATTATCCGAATCAATTGGGGACTGGGGTTGTTCGGAAGATTGATGTTTCGGATAACCGATTATGTACAAAAAAATATATTAATTTATCCCATCTTGACATTTTTCTCCGTTGCGTGTCGCTTCGCGTTGAATTTTCGTCAATGTTAAGCCTAACGAAGACTATTGTATCGTTAAAAATTATTTTTTTTATTTTGTATGAACAAAATAAATATATTGAAAAATATAAAAACAATAAAAAATTATATTTCAGAAGTTAATTTAGTATCAAAAACATAAAATATTTCAGTAGCCCAAGACATAGCCAAAGATTGCAGTGCCATAGCACTGGCGAAAATTTAAATTTGCCGACTGAAATTCTTTCGGATGATTGATGTTTTGGATAATTGACGCTCTACTGTATTCTCTTTTATAAATTTTTAAAATGCATTTTGGCTTTCTATCAAATTAAGCCCTCTTCAATTAAGAAGTTTATAGCAATAGTCTTAGAGAAACAACAGTTCTCTGTCATTATAGCATAACCAGAACACCCCAATATATATGCAATAAAAATGAATAAATATAAACATGGCCAACAGTATTACATTTAATTAAATATATAAATATAAAATTGCAATGTTTAACAATACTTTGTTTCCGTTTGTTCATCCGTCGTTCACTCCAGTTGACAGTCCACAATTTTACAAACATGGAGGCGACCTTTCTTTAGAGGCTACTAGATACATAACAAAATGCAAATATGGTAAAAAACGTCCTCTGGTGCTATTGCCATTTTCACATAAAATACATTTTTAAGCAAATTAATAAATATAAATGTGTTTGCAAAATTGTGGACTGTCAACTGGAGCGAATGACGGATGAACAAACGGAAACAAAGTAACACTAGCAACACTACAGAAAATATGAGGATACCTATCATGTTCAACCCACTATTGAGGTCTCTATACGGCACTATCGCAAAGGAACAAAAAGTTACCCTAGCATACAGAAGGTGCAGCACTTTGTTCGATATCCTACGCAACGAAAAGGACCAATCCAGGGTGGAGAAGTTATCAGGAGTCTATACAATCCCTCTAAGAGATAACCAGTTTAGCAGGGATTTGGTATACGTAGGATCGACTAAACGTTCATTAGGGGTTAGGATAAAAGAGCACATCTTGGATGTACAACGTAACAGACACACAACTTCACTCTCCACCTATGCCACTGATCCCGAAATAGTGGCAGACTTCAATAGAGCGCAGATAATCGTCACCACACCGCGCATGCACCATCTAAAATGGTTGGAGGAGATGGAAATTTTTAGAGCATACAACACATCCACTTGTATTAATTCAAGAGATGAAATCAGTCTTTCCATGGCATGGCAAAACCTACTACATACAGAGTAACAGTGAAATACTATTTATTAAATATAAAAATAAGATAAAAAATAAAAATAAAAGGTACTGGGGAACATGTGAGAACAGTATTGAATAATTATGTATCACAATCGAACGTTTTTTAAGTATCATAATAATATCTCTCTCTTGAATTTGGACGTTCATCGTTAACTTCGATCATGTTCAAACATATCACGTGACGAAATAAGGAACGATCCAAACAATTCAAACTCGACAGAATTCGTATTTTTTCAAATTTCGTTTTTGGTGTTCGATCCAGCTGTTTCACCTGAAGAAGAGCCCAGAAGGGGTTATGAAAACATTCGTCGTGAAAAAATTATTCAATTCACATCGGTTATAGGTTCAAGTACGTCATATTTATGGAAAGAAAGTATTGTTAAACGTTGCAATTTTACATTTATATATTTAATTAAAAGCAATAAAAATGATTAGATAGATATTATAGAGTTTCAATCATTTTTACCATGCATAGATGGTAAAAATCTGTGTTCTGGTTTTATTGTTTCTCTAAGACTATTGCTATAAACTTCTTAACTGAAGAAGGCTGAATTTGATAGAAAGTCAAAATGCATTTTGAAAATTTATAAAAGAGAATATTGTTAAATAAAGGCTTTTTATTGTCTCCAATTTCGTTTTTTTTATTGTCCTTGGATAGACAGTTGTAATCGATGCATATTATGACAGGATTGTCAATATTAAATACAGTCGACCCCCCTATAACATGATAGATACATTCCGTTCTTTATGAAATTGATATTCTAAGAGCCAATCACAGCCCGGCACGTATGCAGTTTACGGACTAAGGCTGTTTGAAAGGTTTTCTTCCATAAAATTAATAGATTCTAGACTAATTTGACTCAACATTTCCAAAATATGTATAATTTTTTTGGGAATAATCCATATAAACTATGCTATAAACAAAAGATCATAAGATTACTTACTGAATGTGCACCGTTCGATGACGCCATTGGTTAAGCTTGTTTTCGTCGTGGAGATTGTCATCGAATGGTGCTCACATGCTTCCTGATAAATTATTTTTTTTGCAAAAAATTTGCTGAACTTTGGAGACATTAATATAAATATAATTTTTATGGACATTAAATAATAAATGGTTTTCAGTAGGTCTGCTGCTCATTTAAATTCCACGGTTTGTACAATATCTGCTATTGGTCTAGGTTCAACCAATCCTGTCGTGACACGAGTCGGCGATGACGTTTTACCAAATTATACGAGTTTTTTTTAGCGTGTTTATACGAATACTGTTGTAATTTTTTCGCCGTGATATAGGAATCCGAACTATAGGAACCTGTGTTATAGGGGGAGTCAACTGTATATGTAAACTAGTTTAAAATATTTATTAGCCACCTTGTAAATATAAGGCAACTTTATTATTTGTCTTATTTATTCTATTTCTGAATAAAAATTTATTATTTTTTGTCATGAGGTTGATGAAAATGAAGATGATCCAAATTGTGGTTGTTGGAAAAAATACTTATTTCAAAAGTTTCTGTATGAACAATTTTGAGAAAATGTTTGAAAATTGCCATTGATGAATAATTTAAAAATATAAACAGTAAATTAATTCAAATTTGAAAAATTTCTTGTATAAATATAAATTAAAATTATTATTTATATTAAAAAGAATCAAATCATTATTGCTATTTTATTATTTTTAGTATAGCTATGAAACAATATATTGTTGAATATATTGTCTTTAAAAAGTAGTTCTTTAAAATTTTATAAAAAAAATATTTAGATTAAAATAAATTATTTAAATTTTCATGATAAAACTTCAGCTTGAAATATTTTTCTATTCAAATAATATATTTTACATATCTAAATAATCATTAAAAGTGTCTTTTAAATGTTTCTAAAAGTAACTATCATTTAGTATTATAAAAACTTCTTAATTTTCTTTTATAAAAATACTCAATTCTATTAAAATATGTATTTTTGAAGAGTTTTTTTCTACACATTATGATAAAGGTAAGTTTTTTCTTTATAAAAGAATTCAATGTCATACCTGTGATTTCCATTGTTCAACAGACACTCCAGAATTACAAAGAACTAAACATCTTTTACGTACAGTGCAGCATGCTGTAACACCAACCAATGATTTTCCAGCACCTTAAATTATTAAAAAATTTAAGTAATTTAATATTAATACTTAAAATGTAAAAACTCAATTCTAAAGTTTAAATGTCCTGAAATAAATTAAAGCAAATTCACTTAATTGTTATACATAGGTTCTTGGAAACTGTGATATTAAGCAAAATGATGTTTAATTAATGAATTCATTTTACCATAGCTAATTGACAAACAAGATAGTTTGGTTAATGTTATTCTAATTAAATCATGTTTGTAATACCACCATTTAATTCCCTCCTTATAAAATCAATTTTACTATTTGTGAAGATTAAACAATGATAATTGTAAATGATTAAACATACTTGTATCTTTCCTCAATGATGTTATAACAAAATGTTAAGTGAGGACTTGCTGTATTCTACATTTACTTACCTATATCTCATAGGTAAGTGAATGTTACATTGCAATTAATTTTATAAAATTAGCATGTCAATATATTTACCGCATGGCAAAACGATTACACCAGATCTTGCTCTTCCATTACCAAACATTTTTCTCAAGCTTTTTTCTTGATATGGTCTTAAAATTGCTGATGGTTTAAGATCAATGCTATAATAAAACATCAAGCAATAATTATTAATATAATAAATATTAACAATTGGAGAGGAAAAAACTTACTTAATATCTGGATTAACTGTGTCATTTTTAAAGTCATATTCAGCTAAAAGTGGATATTCTAATTCAATACATCTGGAAAAAGGAAAAATATGTTTAATATGTAAAAATAATATTTTAAAATTAGAATGATTCCTGAATATTACTGTATTTTTGCAAAATGAGCAGCATGCTGGGCTATCTGGGAGACCATGAAATCATATATTTCCATATGGTAAAAACCAGCATGCCAGTTTATCCTGGAGAATGCTAGCACACTGGTTTAAGCTATATATATATATATATATATATCTAGAGGGTGCATTAAAAAACAAATGAGATTTTATCCTAAAACCATGAAACTGTCAGCATTACATCAAAAACTGTGATTATATGTTTAATTTTTGATTTTGACTTCTTTCTAACAATGTAAAATACTCTTAGAATTCCAAAAGTGCTATTTTTATATGTATTTTATTTTTATTTGATTCAAAAATGCAAAAATAAACATATTAAATTTAAGCAACTTGTAAAAATTATCTCAGCTTACACCAATTAACATCAGCTTTGCGTGAAATTTGAGAAGAAGGTATTATTTTTAAGACCAGGGTAGATGATCAGTGTAGTCCACACTGACTGACTGACAACAGTAAGTCATTAATTGTTTTATTGTCTTGTAAATGATAACTTGCTTCCTGGTTTTAAGTTGGTCAAATTACAATCTTATTATTTTATTGTACTCGGAAGAATGCCTTCTTTAACGCTTAATTAACAACTAGTTTTGTTAGATCCGATCATGCCAGTAACCATGGGGTTTCCAACATGATGCTGGTCTCTCATTTTTATGCAGCATGCAGGTAATTCCACAAAAATACGGTCAAAGTCAAATGTTTTTCTTCCAACTATACCTTTTTTGAATAGTTTCAATAGTTTCCTGTTTTACTTCAAATGAAACAGTTTGCAAGTCTTCAATTTCTTCTTCGTCTCTCTCCATTTTCTCATAATAATTAAAAATATCATCTGGTACTGTATTTGAATTATTTGAAGTTGCATTGACAGATTTATTTTGTTCATCATTATTATTGTCGAGAGTTTCTTTAGAAAACTAAAATAACAATTTTATAAATTTAATACTTAACTCCATAAATAAAAATGTATTATAAAAGCATCCAGCAATTAAAAATAATGTAAATAGAAATTTATATAAACCTGAGGAGTTTTTGTTGATTTCTGTTGAACTGTTGTCATTCCTACTGAATCATCTGTTTCTCTTCTAAGACGACATTGTTGAATTATATGATCTTTTAAAAGTTTTTGTAATATATCCTGGATGAAGTTTTGTAATATTATGTAATTAACTTCATATGTAAATAAATTTTTATAAAATTAATATATTTTCTGATATGTACTTACAGGAAATGTGCTCTCTACAAAATAACGATTATGTTTTAGAACCAATTTTACTTTTCCATAGCTCAAAGTACATAACTGTAAAACAAAAATATTGCAATTTGAGTTATTTTAAATAAAATTTATTATTCTTAAATTTGTATTTCAATTGCAACTGTCATCACAAAGTTTTAATTAATATAATTTTTATAACTGCCATAACCAGAGATTTTTTAACAATTTTTTGCATATGATGTAGATGAGCACCTTAAAGTAAAGGAAGACTTCACCATAGCCCTAATTTCTTCTGAACAAGAAAATTTTAATTAATATGCACTAATTTATTCCAATTGATGGAAAAATCATTAAATATTATGATGTATATTTTAATAGTCTAAAACCTGGGGTATAGTTCTTAACCTGGGGGAAATATACCTTTTTGGTATGAAATTTCTGCAAAATACCTGTTCTGAAAACAAATGTTTTTTAAATGAACTTTTATAACTTTTTTCCCAGCTTTTTCTTGAAAATTATCATTATTATTATTTTTTTTATTTTTTTTTAAAAAAAAGACCCCAAAGTTATAAACAGGGCTGTGGGGTCAGTCATTGAGTTTTTTTGTTTTTTTTTTTGCAAATCTACATGTTTGGAGACCTGAATCCAAAAAGTGTCAATTAACAGGGAAAATTTGTCTGTGTTGGTGTCTAATTTGTTTAATTTCTTTATTCTGTTCTGAGATATTGTTTAATATCTCAAAATGGACAAAGTTTAAAAAATGAAATTTGCCACTGTAGCTTGTGTATAAAGGGGGCATTAATGATATATATTTTGGTTCTTAATTAAAGGTTGACAGGGTGGAGATACACGAGGAGTCATGTCATATCTGCAGTGTGGTCAAACTTAATGACTATTTTACTCATTATTAGCATTCACATTTTTTAAAATAAAGCTTGTCTCTACTCTCAAAATTGTCTAATATAAACACATACAGGAAAGATCTTACAAAATTTAATGATAATTTTTACAATGCAATGGAAAAAGTAAATCACATTGACTGTTCTTCAAATTTGGATGTTAAAATGGTGATACTGCATTGATAGCAACACAAGTTTCAGTAGAGCGTTTATTTTCTTCTCTTAAAATTATTAAATCTGATTTAAAAACTTTCATGAATGCTGACTTAATACTCTCTATTTTTGTTTTTAAAGAAGTAATTCAGTTTATAACAGATGGAAAATAATAAATTAATCAACATGGCAAAATAAACAACCTTTTTATTTACCAGTCTAAATGTTATATTTCTTATTCTTGACTTAGTTTAATATATGTGCATACTCATATATTATGTACAACATTTTTATTAAATTAATTTGTTCGCATACAAACGTATTTACTGTTTTTATTTATACATGCTTACCAAATACCATTGCCATCATCAAACAAGTCAATAAATATGACTTTATATATTAAGGTGTGTCAAATTTTAATGTTTAATTAATTTTTATAAATCATTTTATTTTGTATTTTAAAAAAGTAATCAGAATTCTTGTCATCATTACTTTCCCAGCTGTTACACAGTATATGTCTTAACAAAAGAAAAAAATGACAATCAGTCAAAAAATGACTTCAAGATTTTTACTCTTTTGGACTCGGGAAGCCTTGAAACAGAGAAGTACAAAAACATTTAGGTTTTTTCTGTATGCACAGATTTTAGAATGTGTGGGGAGGCATGATTTAGTTCAACCACTTTGAAACTTAACTCCTGTGTTAAACCATCCAACTCAAAAAATCACAGAAGTGATTAAGTTTCAAACAGTGTGAACAAAATTGTGTCCCACAGACAGAGTCTAACATCCATACAACATAAAAAAAACCCTGAATATTTTTCATATCTTGACATTTCAGGGAGTTCTGGTCCAAAAATATAAAAATTTGGGGGAGTCATCTTCTGACAGATCGCTACACTTTCCCTCTGTTATATATAACAAGAAAGTAAAAATTATCAAATACATATTTATATATTGACTATGTCATTATTTAAAGGAGTCTTAGCTTTGGAATAAACACGTTTCTACATTTTATCTTTATTAGAATTCTGTTCTAATAAAGGTAAAATGTAAAAATAAAATGTAAAGCTTTTATTCTAAGGTCACATGATATCAGAATTCCCAGGCCTATTTTATTAATAAGTCTACCCCTGGTCAAAGTCAAATGGTAAGGCAAAGGTGGAGTCGGTAGATTTTTACACAACTCCACAGCACTGGTTATAAATAAAAATACTTATTGCTTATTCTGAAACCATGTTGTATTTTATTTGTTTTTCTGTCACAACTAGGTGCATAGACAGACACTGGGCATCTTTGTCATTACTCTTTATTCAGGAATATCTTACACACCGATATGCATAATATGATGCCCAGTGTCGGTCAGAAAAAAACAAATAAAAATACATAGATATCAAATTTATCATTGTGTATTTTTTCTGATGTAAATCCCTAAACTAAACCCAAGTCTTTTTATATTAATTAATATGCGTAGATGAATTTTTTTTTTCAATTTCTGACCCTGTATCTAAAGTTAAGCTAAAATACAGATGAGAAAATGGGATTACCTTAACCCAAAAATAAAAAACTTCATGAGAATGCATTTTTAAAAATTCAAGAAATGTAAGGCAGCAGAAAATATTAAGAACCACTAGTCTAAGGGCTAGTTGGTAAAGTGAATTTTTAATGCATGGAATTCATATTGTAATAATATATAAAACTTGGTTTCTATTATAATTAAAACCATTAATTACATTTGAAAAAAATAAATAAATACAATTTCTGTAACTGCATTGAGATGACATGATATTTCGATGTCAATTTTTAATTGTTTTGAAAATATGTGATGTACAATCTCAGAAAATTATCAAATATAAATAGTATATTAAGATAAAATTTCTAAAATTCTGAGAAAAACACAAATACACACTTGGCAGTAGAGAATTCATTTCTAGTTGAAAAAAGATGTTAAAACTTTCATTATTATTAGTTTATAGTCACTTATGATAACAGCATTTATTGTAAATAAAAAAAATCAAAATCCTAAATTAACTTCTTTCAGAACTAATAATAAGCATTCATTAATAAAAACACAGTTCTCTATTTGTTTAAGCAATATCAAGCATCATTATCATGTCAACAAAACATTATTCCTCATCAAATTGAAGATATCGTATATATAAAATTTTAATCACAATTATAATTGAAACTAATGCATCATTTCATATATTATTTAAGTTTTGCAGATTCACTTGCAAGATCTTCAGTAGATGAGTTCTAGTGGTTTTTGAAAAAACTCCTAACAAGAGATGTATACAGTATATACAATCCATAAAAGATCTTTCATTTTTTAAATAATGCTCTTGGTAAGTTTATACAAAGGAAAAGCTGTTGGGTGAGTTCATAACTACAATTTAAAATCAACAGATAATCCACATCTGCTTTCAAACTGACTTTGAACACAAATTGTGGGTTATTCACAGGAAATTATATATATACAACAGAATAAGTTATTACAATTATAAACTCACACACATCATTAGCACATGAATACAAAAAATCTAAAGTTTTAGTCTAATAATAAAATAAGATCCAAATAAATTTATCTGATCATTCTTTCGCTAAAATTATTTTAAAGTTTAACTAATTTCCATTCATTTTTCATATGTACAACAATTTGTAGCCAAAAATATTGATTATTTTTGAAAATATAATTTCTATCTTTAAAAACTTCAAAATTAAATTCAACACAAATTTTGTTCTTTGCTTTTCCATGTAATCTAAAAATCAGTTTAGATTAATGGTAGTTTAATTGTAAAAATCATAGAAAAATATTTAGAATATCAACTTTAAATTATTTTTTTAATTTAATAATACCAGAAAGTACATAACCAATACTTTAATCAAGTGCTTTCATTATATTAAATTGTAATACATGTAAGCTAAATGATTTCTGTAATCAATTGGGCTAATATTATACTATAATTAATAATTAGAGACTAAGTATTTTGGTACTAGAGGTAGACATTATGCCATCTCTTATTAAATCATTATAATTATTAATTTAGATAAGAGATAGTACCTAAAGTCTACTTCTAATACCAAATTACTTAGTTTCTAATTACAATTGTCCTTGATAATCCAACAGGTATGGGACCAAAGGGGTGTCGGATTACCAAAAGTATCCAGATTACTGAAAGTGATTACATATTTGGCATTGTTTTGCTAGCAGTAGCCTGCAATATTCTCTTTTCCAACATTCGAACAGAACTGCTCGTGGAAAACACATGAAATGTGTGTCATTGTGTAACAATTGGGTGGGGAGATTCATGTTGTGACATGCTTCTGTGCAAACAGACATGTAACGGCGATGAGGACTACAGTGATCTTGACAGGAGGTGCATCAGACTACTGAGCATGTTAGATTACAAAATGTCGGACTATCAAGAGACAATTGTATTAGTTATAGCATAATATTAGCCAGATTAATTACAGTGATTGTTTGGCTTAGCATCAATACATCAGGTTTCGAGATGTTGATATATATAATACATCTATTTTATTTATTAAATTTTTTAAAAAATTAGAAATTCAAATTTTACAAACATAAAACATATGTTCAATTCAATTTTAAAAAGTTTTATAATTATATAGATGTAATATTTATCATCATCATCTTTATTAGCAAAAAGAGATTATCCCTGTTGTGGGGGTTGTACAAATTTAATTTATAAAAATTCCTTGATAATAAAACATTAAATAATATTGTAACATTCAGAAATTTTTTATACAATAAAATTCTATATAGATGTAATATAAAAAATGCTAATGAGCTCTTGCATGACTTTTCTGGCACTCATTTTACATAGCTAAAGTTGTGTCTCTGTTACAAGATTTTATTAAAAAATAAAACCTGCTGTGAGTAACTATGGATAGTTATATCTAAAATTAAATATGTCTCTAAGCAAAGATTGGACAGAAGTCCAGGTAGATAACTGGCAACACATCTGCACAGTAAGTGGGAGTTGCAGGTTCAAGTCCTGCTCCTGGGCAATTCTTTTCTTCCAGAATATTCTAAATTATTTAATAAATATTAATTTAATTATAATTATTAAATTTAATGAGATGGCATCTAACACCTATCTCTAGTACCAAATTACTTAGAGTTTAATTATTAATAGTAGTGAAAAAATAGCCTGATTCATTACTGCAATCATTTGGCTTACAAGGACCAAGACATTTGCTTCTCTGATTCAAATGAAGCTTGGTGAGCATGTAGCCCTAAACGCAAATAGTTCCTTGTCCAAATAAAAGGACCTACTTCTGAAGCATCTCTGAAAAATGGCCTCTGAAAATTGAGCATTTAGTTTGTGAATAATAATAGTAATACTAATGATATGGTAAAATAATACAATAAATATGTCACATATTTAAAAAAACAAAACTCACAAAGGAATGTTGCTAGTATAGCCTTATCCGAAATATTTTTCTTAGATTGCTTCGGGTGGACAGTTACTTCAATCATTTCATCTTTTAATTCACAATTTAAACACTCGAGTAGATTTAGAAACATCGATATCGCCGGGCGCCATTTTCTTAATGAAGTAAACTAACTCTTTCCTTCGTGAACTTCGTTAGAGTTTCGTTCAAAAAGTCATCATCGCAGAGCGTGCGCACTGAGCGAGACTACTACTATTCGAACGATTCGTTACTAACGCGTTTAACTCGTTTGACTTTACGAACGTACCCCAGTTCGCAATTTGTGTAAAATCCAAGTCGGATGTACATAAGCTAATAAATGTTCTCGTTAATCTTATCTCATCTTTTGATTCGTTCACGGTTACAAGAAATCACCACATACAGTCTCTCAAGTCTTCATAGATATAACAAACAGAAATAAATAACACAAAATAAATTGTAGCTACATGTCGATTCCATGTGACACGTCCGAACATGTAAGCTGAACAATAGTGTAGGGGAGAGTGTAATCAAGAGTTGCGTGGCACTCAAACAAAAGACAAATCAACGAGATTTGAAAATCATGTAACTCCGGGTTTGCGTAAGTCGGGATAGCATAAGTCGAGGTATTACTGTAATAAAATTTATCACAGTTCATAAAAAAAATTAAAAACTTTCTATATTATCTCAAATTATACTCTACTATATATATATGAGCAGATTTTATTCAGTACAACAATAATAATATTTGCCAAAATTTTAAAAATTTTCTATCTCAAAAATCCTTAATAAAGTCAGTGGATTCATATTAGAAATGTCATTTTATTGTAAGCACATCAGCTTTATCATATCTGTATTCTGTATTTTTTGTATATTATTTGTATATCATTATGTATAAAAAATTTTATAAGCATGACTGCTTGTAAATTTTGTTAAAACTCTTATAAGAAATTACTTATCTTACCTTAATAAATTCAACAACACCTTCTGGAATACTTGTTTTACTAAGTCTTCCCAAGTACTCTATAATATCATTTGTTTGTAAACCAACAGAAACTGCAGCATAAAGAGAATATGCTGTTAGCTGATATTCATGGATATGTTCAGGTCTACATACAGGCTAAAAATACAAAAATTTTTAATTAGAAAACAAAAAAATTATTGTTAACAAAATTCATTGTTTAATTTCTTTTAGTCAACAACCATTTAAAGGAATATCTTCTATCACCCTGGTTTTGAAAATAAGATAAACTTAACATAAATGAACAAACAAAAAATGTATATAGCCACTCCTCACTTAATGACTGCTTGGACTTATGACCAGCTGTCCACCAGGCAGATTCTTCTTTCTCAGTCTGAGTCTTGGAAATCCCATTTTGTAGTCTTAATCTTGTTCCCACAGTCAGTCAGTATTTACTACACAAAGCATTTGCAATCTCTAAAACTACATATTTTGTTTATAAATGTGTACTTTATTGTACAGTACATCCCATATTACAAGATGTCAGTGAAAAGAAAGAGCATGACTTCACCTGGAGAAAATGCCAAGAATCAAAGGATGGGCAACAGAGTTGAAAGCATAGCAGTGCTTAGAAGAGGAAGAAGGAGAAAGCATAAAAGGAATTCACTGTACTGTACAAGGGTTAGCTGTTATGTTCTCAAAATTGAATACAGCTATATTAGAACAAGAGGGTATGAATCTGAATGTTGAAGAGTTCACAAAAATGGAACAGCAAATGAATGAACTTTTATGATGCTGTTATAAAAATTATGAAGAAACAAGAAATTTACAGTGTATCACACTAACAAGATTCTTATAAGAATATACCCAAGACTTCTATCTCTACAAGCACTTCCATTTCTTCACAGTCATCTTCCTTACCCAGGTCCTCTACAGCTCCTGATAATTGTTTAAAAGAATGAACTCTAGTAAGGTTTAAAATGTGGACTTATTAAAGCAGCAGTCAACTTCAGTTAACGAGTCAACAGATCAATTTTCAGCCAATTACTTGAGTTATATATGCAAGTATTCATTGTAAAATATAAAGTAATTGATTGAAGAATTGATCTGTAAACTTATTAAACTGGCAGTCAACTTTAGTTAATAAGTCCAATTTTAAACAGTACAAGTTAATTTATTTAAACAATTATTATATGGACAAAAAGCATTTTTTAAACTAAGCTGCTGATAACGCCAATGACGACACTAATGACCTGAAACTGTTATCACCCTTTGAAGAATTTGAAGACTAAACTATTAATCTGAATGATTTTTTTTAATGAATTAACTTTAATGTTTTTGGTTCAACATTTTAATAATTTTGCTGATTATATTTTTATGTTTTGTAATATGTAACAGGTGCAAACTAAAGCAAAGTTATCAAAGTTTGAGTTTCCTTTGAATCATTTCATTATCAAGAATAAATAAAACAATTAAGCTTCTCATTTATCAACCAATTCACTTAATGATTTAGTCATATGAACAGAACTCAATTGTTAAGTGAGGAGTGCCTGTATGATAAAACACCAGCAAAAGAAACTTGCAACAATCAAAAAGAGGAGGAGTAACTATTAGTAACAACATAATCAGACATTGTCTTTTTCAACAGTCAATGGGGATCACTGCACTGAGTAACTTCAATAATCACTCTGTAAGATTAATGACAAAATAGTGAGCTTCATTCAAAATCCAGTTGATGGCTTTGGTCAGATCAGCCAACAGATTTTTTCCATTTGAAGCACATTTGATACTAATAATTCACTAAGTCTGTTGTGCACCAACATACAGGTAACCCCGTATAACACGGTCCTTTTATAGCACGAGTTCACTCTAACATGGTTCGGGAATTAGGTAAAATCCTTGTACAACATGAAATGTAATAAAGGGTATGTTCTTTTATACATCCACGCAAGCATTCTAATTTTTTCGTGTCTACTTTGAATGCTCTTTCAAGAAATAATCCATTTAATGGTTAAATTTTACAATTGGGACCCTTCTTTTATCTCTAAAAGCTCATATTTTAGAATTATAGATTCCTCCATCACAATACTATCGATAGTGCGGGCGCCGCCATCTTTCTTTCTTTCACTGCTGTTCCTAAGTGCCTACAAACAGCAGCACACTCCCGTTGTAGTGGACACACAAAGCGACTGCTATTAATGAACTCACCCAAAAACTGTTACCAGTTGATGATGCTCATGCTGAGATCATCATATAGAATGAATAATCCTCTGGTAAAATATTTACTTAAATAATAAATAAGTATTTTACCCATTAAAAAAATGAATAATAAATCTGATTTAAAGAAGGATTTGAAAGCATGTTTTTTAATTTTTGGAACCTAACTCCCCTTTTTGCACTAGTTCTTTGTTTCGTATAACATGGCAATTTTTTGGAATGTAACTCCATGTTATACTGGGGTACCTGTACATTATTCCTTACTATCCTCACTTCTTTAACTCTTTAGTATCATTGGATGTCATATTGACATTGGATGCTTTGTGGATCCTCCTTTTTTTCTTTTTTTGGGAGATTTGAATTTTATATTCTTATGTAGAATCTTCCATCCATTCTGAACTTGCTTTCCTAAGTGCTGTTAGGTGTTACATGCTCTCTTAGTAAGTCAGTGAGAGATGTTTTGCAAAATAATGTGAAACTAATCAAATGCTGATTCAAATGGCTAAGGAGCATACAAGTATGAGATCATATAAAAAAAAACAAATACTTAAAGTGACTGAAAAACAAAAGTAGGTAATTAAAAACAGCTCAAAATTATATTCTTTAATTGGCAAGACAAATGCTTGTTTGGTTTTAGACACAAAATACATGTAAGGGCTGACTTCTCAATACTTCCTGACCCATGTTATTATACAGTTTGAAGGAGTAGTACTTCCAGAATATCAAACATTAATCAGTGTTGAAAAGTTTGGCTTAAAATGTCCAGTATGGCAAGCAGTTTTCCAGCATGGATTGAAAAGTTTGTTGTTTGTGATAAAAGGAAATATTAGTGCTGAAAGTTATAGTAATGAATGTTTTAAAAAGTTGTCTTCCTTTTTTAAGAAATTGTGATGGCCATACTTTGTTTTGGCCAGATTTGGCAACAATAAACTATGCAAAAAGTAAGTTAGCTATTCAAGCCAACTTACTTTTTGCATAGTGTATTATTATCCATAGTAAGTTGGCTGGAACAGCACAAAGTCAGTTTTGTACCTAGAGACATGAATCCACAAAACTTACCACAGTGCTGACCAATAGAAAGATTTTAGTCTCTTGTAAAAAAAATAAACTAAAAAAAAACAGAATAGGAAAAGACATTAAAGATTTTCCTCTGAACTAGAAAAAAGCAGTCAGAATGATTGAAGGAAATACTGTCAAAAATCTTATTAAGTGCATTTGAAAGAAACATCAAAAGGAATAAATCAAAACTTAAATGTTATAATTAAGTCTTAAATGTATTTTAAAAACAAACTTAAATAAAAGTACAATCTTTCAGATTACATTACAAATAAAAGTTATTACCTTTTGAAATTTACAGATTTCTATCATTACAATCCTTATATTATCAGTAATCCAAATTACTGAGAACAGAAAAGTCCTGTTTGCTGACAAAGATTGTTATACTGTTGATGAGACTAATTGAAAGTAGGAAAGTTGACAGACTATTCCTCATCAAGACAACTCCATTTTATTAGAGTCAGCCTAAAGATTTTGATGTGCTCATTACTGAATGCAAAAGCAAGAAGATTCCCCTAGATTTTTGACATCTGTTAAAGCATAAGAATACATAAGAAATCTTAAAGGTGGTCAAGACCCAGAATATAAGAGATCTTGAATGCCAATTTCAGAGTTAGAGAAGTATGAACCATGTATTAAAGAGAAATCAATATGTCAACCTTTCTCAAATGAAAAATCAAAAAGATGACTAAAACCACTTAAATTAGTGCACGGTGATTTGTTGGGTCTGTTTGATGTCCAAAACTATGTATATCCAAATACAGATACACCCTCAGCATCATTAATAAAGACATGAAGTATGAACAGTACACAGTCTTTCTGAAAAACAAGGAATATGTCTTGATTCATTTTAAAAAATGGAAGACAATGATGAGAAATAAACTCAGATAACCCTAAAGAGGACACATACAAATAACAACTTACAATTTTGTTTCAGTCTAGGAAACCTTTTGCAAAAGACATGTTGTTGTACATGGACAAACATTGATCTATTTTCTAGAGAAAAATGGGATAGCAGAGAATGAACTGCAAATTATTAAACCTTGTTTACAGTACAGTCTAGGCAGAACTGACATATACAAATACATATATTAGAAACAGTGTTACCAATAGCAATAATAGAGAAGTAACATTTGAAACTAGTTCAGAAAAAAATGAAGTCTATGCCATCTATGGACTATAAGTTGGAAAGTCTTCATTTATGTTCCTGAGAGAGAGAGAATGTTATCCCCAAGAGCATACTAAGGTAACCTCATCATATATGCATTCAGGACATGAATAGAGAATATAGATAACTGATATGAAATATGTTGAATCCAGTGACTAATCAGTGGAAATAACAGCAAAAAGAATATAATGAAGTTATTCCATCTCACAAGGAGAGGGTTAGATGTTCAGGTCTTTGATTTGAACATCTGACTAATTTTTGGAAATAATTTTAATTATCTTCTGATCAAGTTGGGAGCTGTGAGCACCATATTTTCCACCAGAACCTGGCTTTCAAAGAATGAATAATGTGTTGCAATACAGATTTAACACTTCATCCACCATACTTTGGAAAATTTGTAGCTCTTTTTGTTATGAAATGTCTTGGTTTTGGTTTTTCTGGATTTTCCAACCATTTGTCAACAATTGATTTTCAATGGTTTATTTCATTCATTTTTAAAGCAATAGCATAGTTACTTTAATAAAACTGATAACGGAACCCTTATTCTAATTATTTGAAATTGTTGTTATGGCAACAGACAGAGTTATTAATAATAAACAAAGTTTGTCTTTAGAATTTTACAGATTTCTATTGTTACAGTCATTACCATGTCTGAGCTTAAACAGTATTTTCTGCAACAAATGTTTCCAAGTTTCTACAATGAATAATAATACTTGCACAAACTATGTTAATGCAGCTACTTCTGTTGTAGTCCCACCAGCAACTGTTATAATGGCCTTCAGTTTACTTGATCCTTTTCTCAAATCTGAGAAATACCTTTAATATTGTTCTTAGTTCCAGAATGAATACCCATGTGTCTTGATTTGTTTCAATCAAAACATTGCAAATTATAGATGTATAGAGACTCTTCCTTCCTTCCCAAACTTTTCCTACCTATCAATTCTGTCTCCAATATTTGCTAGTTAAGTTACTATATAATTCATTTTTCGTAAATAAGTGTCTATACTGTTGTGCTGAAGATATTTTTCAAAATAAACTTGCCTTCTCAGTTGCAAGATTCAAAACTTCCTGCCCCTAAATATATATGTAAGTTTTCTAGTTTTCTTTGGAAGAATTCAAGTGTTATACATGGTGTTGCTTCTCATCTCCAATACCAAGACATTTTGGATTGGTGCTTTTCCTTACCTGGAGATGAAGCATTTCAGTTATTCTTTTAACTCTTTTTAATAAATATAGATTATGCTTACTTATTCTCTTAGGAATGGAGAATTCCTCTCTAACAAGGGGACCTTACGGTCTCGGAAATTCAGTTCAGGATGAGACTTTACAATTCTGGCTAGCGTGCTTTACAATTCTTCTGGGTGGACACCCTAGAGGTGTCCACCCAGAAGAATTGTAAAGCACGCTAGCCAGAAGATTCCAAGAAAAAGGGCTCTAAAGTTTTAAGCGCAGCTCATATACTGGTCAATTTTATACTATGGCAGCACAGTGAAATGGCTGAGTCTGTAGCGAACTCACTTGCCATGCAGGTGATCTAGATTCGATCCTACCTTTGGTTAAATCTTTTTTTTTTTAATTGTTTTAAAAATTATAACAACTCTTCAATAAAGTTAATAACCTAAAAACATTATCAATTAAATCATAAATAATTTTATTTTATTTATGAAATGACTGTTACAGCTAATTAAAATGTGAATTAATGATATAAAGATAATATTTTATTTTTAAAAAGTTGAATAATTTCAAATGCACTTTTAATGAAGGTACATTGAAACTTTAATTACTATTGTCATTAAAAAGTTATTACAAATTTTAAGATATTATAAGCTGTGGAGAGGTTAAAAATATTCGTTGTAAATTTGAGGAACTGGTTTCTATGTGGAAGAGTAGAGTATAGCTGTTGATTATTATTTATGATTTAATTGATAATATTTTTAGGTTATTAACCTTATTGAAGAGTTGTTATAATTTTTAAAACAATTAAAAAAAAAAATTTTAGCTGAAGGTAGGATCGAATCTAGATCACCCGCATGGCAAGCAAGTTCGCTACAGACAACCATTTCGCTGTGCTGTCATAGTATAAAATCGACCAGTATATGAACTGTGCTTAAAATTTTAGAGCACTTTTTCCTGTAATCTTCTGGCTAGTGAGCTTTACAATTCTTCTGGGTGGACACCTGTGAGGTATACTAGTAATCTGCAAAGTCTCATCCTGAACTGAATTTCCAAGACCATAATGTCCCCTTGTAAGAGAATAGTTTCAAATTCAAGTTTCAGTGCTGTTCAGTTCACAATCTTGTTAGTCAACAGCTGGACACATTCTGCCCTAGTATAACAACATATCTTTTGCAAAAAATTTCAATTGGCACATGAAAAAATGTTGCATCATAGATTTGGCAGTTCTGGCATGCACACTAGTCTAGACATTAGGGTGCTTGTGTACCAGATGTCACCTTAGTGGCTCGCGTGAAGTGCAGGGAAGTGAAAAGAAGGGAAACTATCTGTGTAGTGTTGCATTCCAAAATGTTGGGCCTACAGGAGAAACATGTGACAATCAAATTGTGTGTGAAATAGGGAAAATGGCCAGTTTTGTGGCAATTTTCCCTATTTCACACACCATTTTCCCTATTTCACACACAATTTTCCCTATTTCACACACAATTTTGGTTGAGCAGCACTGAACCAGAAAAATGGCAGTTCAAACCATGGTTTCTTCAATATAACATTGTGCCATGTCATAAGGCATGACGTCCTAGTATTTGAACCAGTAATAGCCAAATACAATGCCCCATTGGTTGAACATCCTCGGTATTTGCCAGTTTTAGCTCCCATTGACTTTTTTTCTTTTCCCAAAAAGGAAAACTATGTTGAAGGGAAAAGTTTAAAGATGTGAAAGCCATAGAAAAAAATGCAACAAGGTCTCTAAAGGCCATTCTAAAATCAGTGTTCCAGCAGCTCCAGAAATGCTGAGAAAAGTGTATTATATGTCAAGAGGCTTTGAAGGAAGCTCATTCTATGTGGCAATAAGTACTTTCATTTATTTTTTAAAAATAATTCTTGAAATTTTTATTAAATTACACCTCATACATTTTTCATTCTTTTAATTGCTCCTTCAACAATTTTTAGACTATATTTTATTTAAAAAAAACAGTTGAAATACAAAGTAAAAATACGTTATTCAAAAAAATTTTTTTGATATTATACAAAACAACTTAAATGATCTAATTTAGAAAGATATTAATAATAAAATTATAAAAGTTTTCCTAGTTCAGAAAGTAATAGAACAGCACAATGAAGGATAAAACAACACTGTTCACATTATCACACCTCATGTACACAGACAATATCAAACTTTACACATCCACACACAGAATCAGCTTCATCATCTCTTACAAACTAAACACACACACACACTTAAATGATATACAAATGGAATTTGGTCTAGACAAATGCAAAACACTACACATTAAAAAAGGAGTTCTGAAGAAAGAAGACTTTGTATTCAGAAGTCAAGATATCATCAAGTCTATAGAAGAGGAAAAATCTTACAAATTTCAAAATATTTGTAAGATTTAGTATTCTAACAGGCCAAACTTACAGAACATGCACAAATAAAACAAGAATTAATACAGTAGACCCCCCTATAACGCTTAAATACGTTCCACGCTAATCGAATTTTACATTGTAGGAATGATTAAATACATGAGCCAATCGCAGCCCAATAGGTGGGAACTTTACGGACTAAGGCTGTTCGAAAGGTTTTCTTCTATAAAATTAACCGATTCTAGATTAATTCCACTCAACATTTCCAAAACACGTATAATTTTTTGGGAGTAATCCGTATAAACTATGCTATAAACAAAAAATTATAGGATTACTTACCGAGTGTGTACCGTTCGACTACGCCGTTGCTTAAAGCTGGTTTTCGTTGCGGAACAGCACCCGCGATTTCTAATAACGAATTTTTCGCAGAAAAATAACTTGACCTTTGGAGACATCATTAATATAAATAATTTTTATGGCCGTTGAATAAGAAGTGTTTCTTTCACAAGAAATGTATAAAATTAGTGCTGTATTAGACTTACGGTACCTAATTTACATACTGTACAGACGATAATAAACTCAACTTACTAGTCCAGTGGTTCAACCTTTTTTCATTAGTGTACCCCGTGACATGTCATATCTCTAGATTGTACCCCTCATTTAAGAAATTTAGTGAGTACCCGTATTGTTAACTTTACATATTGTAACTTTAATTAAATTAAAGAAAAAAAAAAGTAAATGAAAAAATGCAAAATAAATTTGTGATTGTTGCAAGGAACATACTTACCTAATAATTTTTAATACTATTAGTTTGTGATACATAATATATTATTTTTTCGGCCATAATAACTAACTTTTTTCTGTACCCCTAAACAATCTATCACGTACCCCTAGGGGTACGCGTACCACAGGTTGGGAATCGCTG
>NW_019384942.1:216639-239074 GCF_000671375.1 Centruroides sculpturatus | reverse complement strand
AGTACCCTAATTTATATACAATTTATATATAATACTAAACAGACGATAGCAAACTCAATTTAGCCGTCCGTAGCGTGGCGCAGGGTCGAAGGAAAGTAGTTCGGCTGCTCATCCACTATTGGTCCAGACTATCAATCTTGTCGCGAAACGACGTTATAGGAGGTACTTTATACAAAAGTTGCTACAATTTTTTCGCTACGTTATAGGAATTGTCGTTATAGGAACGTACGTTATAGGGGGGTCGACTGTACTGAAATACTAAAACAGATTACATGCAGTACTAAGAACACACCTAAATGCAAAACATACTATTAAAGCTTGTTAATACATATGTTGTCCCTGTACTCACTTATACCTTTCGAGTTATATAGTTTACACACACAGATCTCAAGCAACTCCAAAGAAAAACACCATCACTTACTAAACAAACAATATCACCCAAAATCATCCATAGAAAGACTAACTCTTCCTCGTAAAAAAAAGGTGGCTATGGCCTTACTAATATAGTTCACCTGCACTACAAACAAATTCTGACAATCAAGATTTTTTTTCCACAAGAAAAAAGAAATAAGATTACATAAAGCTATAACTCTGGCAGATAGTAACCACACATCTTTAAACTTACACTCTGAGCACCTTGTCATAGCTCAACACATAAATAACAGACACCATTAAACAATCATAGGTCCAAAAATCACTTCATGGCAGGCGTGCCCATGACCTAGCTCAGGACTTTGTTCACAAAACTGCATCAAACTAATGGCTGACTGAGGGTTTTATGGTTGCCATTCAAGATCAGGTCATAAACACTAAAACCTATAGAAAACACATCCTGAAAGATACATCACTCAAAAATGACTCTTGCAGAAAAAGACATATTCTGCCAGAAACAATACAACATATAGCTTCTGATTGCAAGCTCTTAGAACAGACTATTTACATAGGCATAATCAAGAAGCAAACAGCAAGAGTTAACTATAATGATATTCATATTAAAAAAAAGGACTAACCGTTTTTAACGACCTGACAAAGATGAAAATAATTATTGTCGAAAGCACTTGTTGATCTAGCAACATTCATTTGTAATTTAATGCCTATATGTTAAGAAGTTTCTCCTATTAAACAGCAAGAGCTTGCACACAAACAGATTATTAAACACTCAGCTACCATACTACAAATATGTCCCAAAGGCAGTATTAGAAAATAACACACAATATGTACTATGACAGAGCCATAATCATAGATAAAAGAATCCATCATGACAGACCTGACATCATTCTCATTAACAAATACAGTACGATTGCTTATATAATAGACATCTCTGTTCTAAACACAAAAAATGCTCACACTGAAAAAAATCAACAAGTACACTCTACTCGCTCAAAAAATAAGACAGGTGTGGAGGATGGAAAAGGTATTTATTGTACCTTTTATCCTCTCTTCTATTGGTGTTATACCAAATACATTACACAAAATTCTAGGAACATCAACCTTAAAAAAAAAACATCTACATGGCACTACAGAAAGCTGCAATATTGAACACGTCACATTGTTAGAAAGTTTCTAGATGTTGACAAACATATCAACAATACAGCTTAATGTTACACTTGTTTGGGTAGTTATACTTTGACTTTAGTCTGGCATAGCACTTGGCACCAGCTTCACAACAAACTATAATATTGAGTTCCGCTCTAGTATAAACTACAATGTATAATTTAATTCTCAATATAATTTCAATAAAAATATAAATATTTTCATTTTACAACTATTTGAATTTTTTAAAGACTAAAAATATTAACATAAAACAAAACTTACCTCAGAAATAGCAATAAGAAAATCATGTGCATGCTTATAAACAGGGGAAAATGATTCTAAGAAAATATGACCATCAGGTGCCTAGTAAATATATAAACAAAAATATTTTTTTTAAACTGTGAGTATTACTTTTCAAATTGTTATAATTATTACATATAAATACATACAAATATACAGGATGTTCCACTTGAAAGTACCCAATTTTAATTTGCCATAAAAAAAATGAATGGTTTAAGTTATATAAAAACAAGTGGCATCAATCAGGTCGAAGAACTCATCAAGTTTTGTAAGTATTTTTTTCATACTGCAATATGGCACAGAAGTCAATCTTGAGCATTATTATCCAGTCACGGCTTCACTACAGGAGAAAGCGTAGGTCATGGTTTGGTATGACCAATAGCATGGCCTCCAAGATCTCCCAATCTGATCCACTTACATTTCTTTGTGGAGTTATGTGAAAGATATGGTGTATGCAACTTCAGTCAGAGACCTTCAGGATCTGTGAAAGCATCACTGCAGCCATTGCCACAGTGAGACAGGACATGCTGCAGTGTACTGTACAGTACATAGGAAATTGCCTACTGTCTTGTTGTCCTCACTGACTTCTGGAGTGCAGAGATGTGGCGTTTTCTTCAATAAAATTTGATGAGTTTTTCTCTCATATAAAATCTTTGGTTAACTTATATCTTTAACAATTAACTTTTTTTAGCCAAATCAAATTGGTACACCCTGTCAAAACATATATTTGTGTGTATGTAATTTTATATATAAAAAATATATTTGCTATATTTATATATAATTCATTCTTATATTTGTATATATCTAAATTTTATAAATCTTAATAGGTAACTGAATCTTTATTTATTCAATTTTATATTTTATATCTTATTCCAATATTTTAAAAAATTTTGAAATTGGTTCTGTGCATTCCAATTTAGAATGTTGTTGATCTAAAGCAGATCTTGTGTAAGATTGAAAAGTTTATCAAATTTACATTAAATTATTTACTGGATTGTCAAGGTTTTGATTGGTGTACTTAATTATATATAAACAATGATCTTAACAATAATATAATGATTTCAGTTAGTAAAATCTAACTAATTAAATTTTTACTACATAAAGTAGATTCTGCTTATTGTAATAATAGATGTTGTGAAAGTTATTTACTATTATCAAAATTAGCAAGTTCAAAAAATATAACTTAAAATTCACTTCAAAAACATTACTTATTGTTATCATAATTTAGTTATCATTACTATCTTTAGGTAAATGGGCATTTTTGGAACCTAATACCATACAATCATACATTGAGAGAATGTATTATTGCAAGTTATCAACTATATATTGAGGCTGATAGCAAGTTATATAGGATTATGCTGTCAGTCTCTGACAGCATAATCCAGCAATTAAGATATTGTTTTAATAGTTATTTGCTCGTAGTACAGTAGCTTAAATTGCAGGAAATTCTAACTGTAATTATATCCTAGCTAATATTAGACTGTAGCAGGCAAACAATACTGGACAAATTACATATTGATAACTCATCAAGTTCTACATTTTTTTTAATTTCTTTAACTTGTTTCTTAATGTCAGAGTCAACAAAATCAAAATTTCCATTACCTTTAGTCATATTTATCTACCCTGTATACTATCAGTTTAAGCAAATCTCAAAGTAGATATCCTTCATACAACACAGTTTCGCTCTAACATGATTCAAAAACTGAAAAAAAACCCCCCATAAATACAGTTTCCAGTTTCACTAACATGGTTTGAGAAATCCTCTGTACAAAATTTCACAATTTTTAAGTGTAAACTTCATAATTTGATATTTTTTAAAATTCAAATGAAGAATATTGAAATTTTCAATTTGTTTTGTGCCTTTCATCAGGTTTGCTTTAATAAAAAATGATAGTGCAATTTTTTCTTCCTTGTCCTAGCTTTCCTATCAACCAGGTGTCGTTTTCAGACTTTAGTTTTAAGACTGTCACTGTGTTTTGTTTTAATAGATTAATCTTTGTATTCAGTTAAACACTTTTAGGTGTTATTAAACTTTTTTTAAATCGTAGATAAGTAATCATTTGTAAAAATGACGAATGAAATACAGCATTATTCAAACAGTTCCCAACTTAAACAATTCAGTATTCAAACACAAATTCTGGAAAATAAATTGTTTGGTCCTCAATTGAACAAACACAAACCACTAAAACAAATTTTCAAGTAATAACATTTTTATGTTGTCCGCCATAAAAATTATGACAAAAATTAAAAAAATAAAGATGTTGCTGATATTTCTGATCATAATCAACAAAAAAGCTAAGACAACAATACTTTGTAAAAAGAAAATACCTTGTTTAACTAAAATGAATATTTAAAAAACCGTTGTATTGCTTGCATTCTATTTTACATTCTTTTTTGTTTTAAAGTGGTTTAACTGAAGAAGACTATTAAAAATAGTCGAAAACATTATTTTTATTAAATACTTTGTTGCTGGAAATACTAAGTTGTTTGGTTATTTTAAAATTAATATTAATGCATCAGTACTTTTGTGATTTTTAGTTAATTACAGATTGGAAATAAATTATTGATTGCTTTGATAAACATTTTTCTCTTAGTAATGAAAAAGAATAGTAAACTTTTGGAACCTAATACCATGTTTTGCATTAGTCCTCTTTTTTGTAAAGCATGGATTTTCATTACATGACACTTTTTGGAGTGTAACTACTGTATTATACGAGGAATATCTGTAATTATATTAAGCAGATTTTACTCTATTAATTTTCATAATTATTTAACTCTTCAAATGTGAGATCAGACAAAATTGGCTCAATCCATTCAAGATGAAATCAGCTGAAGGAAAAGTTGTTTGACTGGGTTTGCTATACAAATTTCCTTCTTAGTCTGAGGGGTGAAAACAATTTCATCTCCAGATATAGGAAGAAAAAAAGAAATTTTCAGAGTTGAAAGAGTTAAGACAACCTTTGAATTTTATGAATCAATATAAAATAGACTTATACTTAACAGGGAGAACCATAATCCTTTGCAAATTTAAATCTGGTTGAGACTCAGGTAATTCAAAAGAGCTCTTAAAGGCAATCACAATAGTAGAACTTTTTCAGGATACACATACAGTAAAAAGTTAGATGACCTAAGTTTTCCCAAATTTTTATTTTTTTTAATTAAAAGTTGCTATTTAAAGCTGCAACAACTGATTATATGAAATGGATGCTATCCCACTAAGCTATCCTGTTGAGTCTAACTTGAGGTCAGAAACCTCTTACTTCACATTATTAACTTTTTGAAAAATTCAAACATGTAAACATGAAATATATCTATATTTTTTGACAACAGCAGGATTATTATGAAAAGTCAGCAACATATGAAGTAAGCAGTTTCTGTCCATTTCACATAATCAGATGTTGCAGCTTTAAATAAAAATTTGGGAAAAAACTTTATAGATATCTAACTCTCTACTGTATGTATATCTGGAAAAATTCTTCCACAATTATGATTGCCTTGAAGAGCTCTTTCACATGACCTGGGTCTTGACCAGATTTAAAACTGCAAAAGGTTGCAGTTCATTGTTTAGCTGTTTAATTTATAATTTTATTCTTTGTTCTATATTTGTCAATCTTTGTTAATCATTTTATACTTACCACCCATAAAGGTCTAGAATTATGATCAACCCGTAATTGCATGACAGAACGATAATCTTTGGCACCAAACTCATCTTCTTTTGTAGTATCTTCTGAAAGATGTTGGCTAGCTGCAGCTGGTACTCCATCTAAAAAAAATATTTAAATATAAATAATTTCCTTTCATAATAAATAAAAATTATCAGTTTAAAAACAGTGATAAATGTTAAGTTATTATTTATTACAAGGATATATTTGACAATGCTATATGGCAATGATATCTTCCCCAAGATATAAATAAACAACAAAAAAAATTAAGAATTACAATCAGACAAACTCCTGTATATGAGGAGGAGGAAAATACAAAAACAAAAAATCATTTATTAATTATAGAGTATTCTTTTGCATGCACTTTAAATTTATTTATACGTAAATATAGATATTCAATAAAAGCCAGCAGTCCTATAGAAGAATGTTGAGAAAGACTCATAAAGAGAATGACTGATAAATAATGTTTCAGGTATGCAGAATTTTCTCTCTCTTTAAATATTTGTTCTATTTACATTAGTATTTCTAAATATTTGATTTTTCAATCATCAAATTTGATGAAAGTCATTAAATATGACTAAAAATGTTAATTTTTCCAGTTTAATAAACTGTTTTGTTACTATATAAAGTTGTATGCAGTTGACTGCATGAGCATCTAAATTGAGGTCCTTGTCAATTTTATGAAACTGACAAGACCTCAATTTAGATGCTCATGCAGTCAAATGGCAATTTCGTTTTTGGATAATGTAAAAGCAAGGTCTGAGAAGAAATCATCACTAATTAGAGAGGCTTTTCTATTAAAGTCTTGAAAACTATATAATTTATTTTCTGAGGGTCTATATGATTCTTCAATTTCCCTGTTGATGACATCATCATCATCAATTTGTCTGGCTTGGTTCTCTGCCATTAAAACATTAAAAGTTTTATCACCTTTAACTTTTTAATCTTTTCATTATTCATTAATTCATATTCCTTCTTTTTTACACTCATTACACACCTTCAAAAAATAGTCTTCTAAATTGTTTGTGAATTTACTTTAGTCTCTCCTTAATTAAAAAATTCAAACTCATTTTACAGTCAATCTTATCACAGATGCCAGGTGTCTCATTCTGACCTCAAAAATAAACTCTTTCTTCTGATTTTTTTCTTAACAACATTTGATATTGCAACATATTTAATTTAATATTTGAACTCAGCAATAATTAATATTTTAACAAAGATATAGATAAATCAGAAAAAAAATCTTGAATCAAATGCATTCTTCCTCAATTTTTTTTTTTTTTTTTTATGTTGCCAGATCTCAATATACAGTAGTCACCATTGAACTTAGACCAGGCTGCAGTTAACATGCCATCCAATAGATAGGTTTAAAAAAAAAAAGTAGCTTTGATTCATTGCATGAATGTTTTTACATAATTTAAAACAAGTATAGAGTAATTAATCTTTATTTTTGCCAAATATCAACTTGATATCTTGCAAATTTAACAACATTTAGCCAGTCAAACTTGAGTCACAGGCATCAAAAAACAGACCACTGCATCACCCCTGTCAATGAACAGACCAGCTAATAATTTGCATTTAAATAATGTACCAATTGCAGTATTTCTGAAACAACTGATTATTTTAGCCTCACTTTAGATTATGTTGGCCTCATTTTAGCCTGTAGCGATCCTGTGAATAATATAAGGTGCATTTTTAGTGTTATTTACAAATCTTTGCATTTTGTCTACAATGGCCAGAGGAAAAGCCATTTCAAAAAATTGAAGGAATGCTATCGTTGCTAAACACAGTCATATCATGTCTAAGAGAGCTATTAGTAAAGAGCTAATGCTAAGCAAGACAACAGTGCACTAGATTATTGTTCATTACACTAACCACAGCCATGTTATACCTAATAAAGCTGCTGGACATCAACAAAAAATTTCAAAAGTTGATAAGAGTTTGAAAAGAATCATAAAAAAACAACCACAATGTCACAGCATTGGATGTAACTACAATATGAAATGATACAACTGGAAAGAATGTATCTATTTCGACAACACACAGGAGACTGCAAGAAATGCATTTCCAGTTCTATGCAGCATGTGAAAAACATTTGCTAACAGCACATCAAAAGAAGAAACAGATACCATACAGTGGACCAAAGAACATCTTTCCTAGTCTCAACAAAAGTGGCATGAAATTCTGTGGTCTTATGAATCAAAATTTGAATTATCAACAACAAACAAAAGCCAACGTGTCATTTAATCTGCCAATGAAGCTAATGATCCATCATTGTTAAACTGTCCAGTGAAGTTTTCTGCCAGCATCATGGTTTGGGGGTGTATGAACACCAGTGGTATGAGTAGGTTGACATTTGTTGATGGAACACTTGCTTCAGAGCAATACATTATTAACATTCTACAAGTGTTTACTTCCATCCATAGAAAAGCTATATCCAAATAGAACTTGCATTTTCCAGCAGGATGAAGTCACATGTCATACAAGCAGAAAAACAAAACAGTGACTCTCAGAAAAGAACATAGAAGTTCTTCCTTGGCCATCTGACAACCCAGATCTTTAACCATTTTATAACAAATAATAATATAGAAAGTTTTTCTAAATAAAATTGCATAACAGATTGCACCATACACAATTTTAACTTTTGCTAATGCATCTTAATGTTTTTCAACTAGAAAGTTATCCAACTTGCTGGATTTTTTAGTAGAATAGTGTTCTATTCCACTTTTATTTGTTTGAAAATTGAAATAAAATTACCTCAATTTCAAAATTAGTTGTTCACAGTAGTGCCTCATACTTCAAATTTAATTCATTCCAGGAGGTCATTTGAACTCTGAATCATTCAAAGTCTGAATCAATTTTTCCCCATTAGAAATAATAAAAAGTGAATTAATCCATCACTAAACAATATACATTTCAATAAACTTAAAACAGCAAATATACAATAATTAAGGTAAAAATAACAATTAAATGCCCTAGTAATAAATTAAAACTTTTAAATAATAAATAAAATATGTAAATACTGTATAATAAAAATGAAGATTGCATTTACTGGTCATACACCATAAACTTTGGCATCTTAAACATGGCTACCCAATCCATCCATGTGTACCACTTGTTTCTTTTTTACCTCAATCACCAATACAACCTTCCTTTTAGATTTTGCTGTTTCCATACTCTTCTTAGATGCCATGATTAAATAAGGTTATATTGAGTTGAACAAAGTTTTTGTGTATTTTCAACAGCTGTTATTACTTAACATAAGCTGTCAACAAAAATTACAGAAAGAAATTGTTAAAAACTAGCAAACAATACATACTATATGTAACCAAACACCAAAAATAAGTGCTGAAAACATACGAATGTAATGCAAGAGATGGCTTGGATGCAAACAGATGGTGTTTATGTAGCAAGTGCATTTTTTCACTATGCACACAGTTTGAACTTTGAAGCAAATTTTTGTGAAATTTAGAATTCTAAATATGAGGTACAGTGTATCATTGCAATATATATGACTGTTTATAAATTAAATAATTTTCAAAATTTTAATTTTAACTGTTTTATTTAATTTCAAATAGATTCAGTAAAGTCCTTGTGGACTAGAGATTACTGCCTCTAAAATAATAAAAAGATCCCACTTATATAATGAAGTATTTACCACATAAGAATTTTTTGCTGCACACATTTTCAATACTGCAGTATGGAGTTTAGAAACATGTTTTCTTTCCAAATAAAATGTTGTTTTAGTTTCTTTTCTTGGCTTAACACAATTTTGCACTTTTGATTCCTTCTTATTTTTTTCATTTAACATATAGCTAAGTACAAATACATAATTTCTTACTCACAAATTTCATTCCAATAAGTAACGAACATTTAGTGCTTCTATATAGTTTGTAATTGGAATATTTTAAAATATTTGATGTATCAGATAGTTAAACTGAAGTTTTCTCTCTTGATATAATTGCTGTTCTTTCATCATCTCCAGTGAATATCAGAATACCAGATGCAGTTCTCAGCTAGTGTTTTAAGCTTCTTGACTACTGAAATCTAATTTCTTCATTCTCTTTCTCAAAAAAGATGTCATGAAATATCAAAGATTTATCTACATGCTAATGATTATAATTCAATATACTCCAAACTATCTCAGTATCCTATTTTCAAAAATCCTATGATATTGTAAATGCAGATGACCTCTATTTTTTGTACCATTTTCATACCTCTGCAACTAAAACCTTATTGCATACTTTGACCTACATGCTTTTTGGATTATCTAAGCAGATAAAGTATGATCAAGTTCCTTATAATTTATGTATTACTGTCTTTTACTGACACCTGATGTGTTGCTTTCACAGATGTTTCATAGTTAAGAGATTTTTTTTTCAATTTTTGGAATGTTTTTTAAGTCTCCAAATTTTTGCAAAACTTTTTGCCCATGCGAAAAAATTTTATCGCAATTTTAATGAGCCTTTGATAAGGCTCGATTAAGGCTTAATTGTTTTTTAATGGGAGTTTTTTTATCAAATTTATTTCATGGTTCCTAAGTTGTAGTGCATGGATTTTCCTTCGGTAAAGTTATTTAAAGCTAGTTTCTGATGTCAAAAACGACCTCCGATAGTTTTTTAATTTTTTTAATTAATCGATTTTATTATATATAAATTTAATTAATTGGGGGATCGGAAATCGCAATTAAAATCTTAATTTTTTAAAAATATTTAAAAATATAGGCGTCGCTAGTATTCATCCTACTTTAAACCCTTGTCCTCCCGAGACGTCTATGAGAATGCCCCAGGAAATCCAACTCCAGCTGTTCTCAAAGTCATCCAGCTGTGTAAACAATGACTCATTGGTGTTAAATTTCACAGAAAGGAAAATAAAATTTGGAGCTTTCTCTTCAAAATTAAGGCATTTCTTTTGTTTTTTTTTTAGTTTTAAGTATTTTTTTATGCTTAATTACATCATAATTAATAACAGATGGTCGTTAAGGGGTTAATAATTACTTATAAGCTTCGAGGACACGGGGAGGATGGAAAAAAACAGTCCAATCGACACGGATCGGGATTGTAGGAGTAAAGGCTACAATCCCGATTGTTTCGATCATTGTAAGCATGTCTTTCTAAAAATAAACGCGTTAATTTTGTAAATTCGGTCTCTGTGTGAGTCTCTCAGCGTCCAGCAAACCCCGAAACGTAAAAAGACTTTCTCGCATCATCCTGACAGATCGCGGGCAAGGCGAGGGTCGTAACCTTTTCACCTAAGGTCGATCCCCTAAGCGAGAGGCGTCGGGTCTATATTAACTACACTGGCAAAACAAGATGGCTGACACATTGACAGGTAAAACGCACTGAGTAGTGCTCTCGACTGCACCAGAAAATCGATTGGCGCCCGCGAAAATTCAAAAATACAAAAATGAAGTATATTACCAAGTAACCCAGTGAGAACTGCTTGCCTATCATTTTAGTTGAAAATACAAGAAGTTTTATTCCAAGCAAGCATCGCAAGCCCGCTAGGTTAATTTCTGCTGCTTGCTTGGAATAAAATTTCTTGTATTTTATATCAAAATGATAGGCAAGCAATTCTGTTAAAAGCACTGGCACTGAACGTTTCGCTTCATGCAGTCTATTTTGCAACTTTTTTGAAAATGATGTCAATCCCGAAAATCTCGGGATTAGGAAAACTTAATCCCGAAAATTTTGGGACTGAAAAAGTGGTCAGGATCCCGGGATCAAATCCTCTAGTTGCAACATTCAATTCTCTGACTGAAACTAATTTTTATAGAAGTGCCAGCTTGTAGATTTGCACCAATGCATCAGTAATGATGATGAGGTAATATCTCCAGTGACAATGTTAAGCTGTCTAGAAGAAACAGACAACACATGTAACTTCTCAAAAGAAGATATACCAATCCTTTAGTATCCACAGGAATAGTAATCAAAGGAACATTCCAGAAAAATACTACACTAATTGGAAAAATATATTTAAACCTAAAAAAGATTTAAAAAGAATTTTTCACTTAAAATTAATTAGGAATGACTGAATAAGAGGTCACAGAATTCATAAAAATCTACAACAGATGAAATGAAAAGATGTTATAAAACAAATCTTTATTACTTTACTTGCAATTAAATTTTCAAATAATTTTGTTAAAATAAAAAATTATACATTATTATTAGGAAGTAATTTTTTAGCACTTATATAAATTTATAATATCAATCTTTCTTATTCTCAAATTTGCATCCCCTCTTATCACAAGATATTTTGAAACAAATAGCCTCAAATTCACTTTTAGTCTGTTCATTTCTCTATCATCATCACTATATCACACATCATTCTCATCATCTCTCCTGAGTAACATACTGTATGCATGCAACTGATAATCCACTTCATCACAATGTCTTTACAGAGTAAACATAGGTAGTTCCATTTTGATCTGAATACAGTACTGACCAATCTTGAAGGATATGACAATCACTCAGCAACCTCCAATGTAGGTAATCTCTTCCATTCTTGGCTAGTCACTATAATACAAGCACAAAAGATCTGAATATACTGCTTTTCACTTCTCAATCAATAGCACTAATATCTCTAAAAGTGAGTAATCCTTCATTTTCTGTAGTACTACATTCTTTCACACCAAATTCTAGACAAAGCAGAAATAGATTTGTGATCATCAGAGCCATAATCCTTTTTTAGTAATAGTGTTCTTACCATCATGGTAGTAATAGAAAAGACTGAGCAGTAGTTTGTCCAAAGAGAGACCTTTCTGGACTATACTTCTAATAAATTGTTTCTAACATTCTTTCCGAAGAATGTTCGGTAATTCAATTCAGTAATAATTTCAGTAATTCAAATATTACCCTTCTTTAACTGCACTTAAATCAAATAATATAAAATCTTAAAAGATTTTATATTATTAAATAAATAATAAAATAAATAATTATATTATTAAATAAAAAGACTGCATCTTTTAAGATGCAGTCTTTTTATTTATACTTCTAATGTTTTTGGTCTACTTTATTGACCTTCCTCAGGAAAAAAAATCGAACATTATGATTTATAACAATTTTTAAAAATTTTAACCTTTAAAAATTTAAGAAATTTTTTTTTAATTTTTAAAGAATCCTAGAGAATTGGGGAAAAGCTTTAATTGCACCAATTCATAAAAAAAGGAAGTAAAACAGAATGTAATAATTAAAGAGAAATCTTACTCCTCAGTGTACACCTAAAATATATACCAATAATTTAGAAAAAAGGGTCAGATGAATAGTTGAAAGTGACCTAGGAGAACGGACAGACTTTAGACCAAATAGAGGATGCCAAGATCAAATATTTACAATAAGGCAATTGACAGAGAAAGCATGAGAATATAACAAGAAACTATACTTGGGATTTATTGACCTGGAGAAGGCATTTGATAAGAGTACCTAGAGGATTACTTTTTGAAGTTCTTAAGAATATGGCATCAAGGATGCTTTACTCAGGGAATTCCAAAGCTTGTATAGGAACTGCAAATCAGCTGTAAAAATAGAACAAATAGGCAACTGATTCCAAGTAAAACTATGAGTGAGGCAAGGATGTACATTGTCTTTTTTATTCATAATTTTCATGGATAATTTAATAAAAGAATCAAAACTATTGACAAACTTCAGTTTGGGAAATATAAAAATTGGTTCTTTACTCTAAGAAGATGACATTGTTCTACTAATCAATAAACCTGAGGACCTCCAGCAATCTTTAAATAATTTAGAGGAAAAGTTGCAGGAATTTAGGTATGTCAATCAGCTACAAGAAAATGAAGATTATGGCTAGAAAGAGAGAAAGAGACCAACAGTGAAACTTGGTACCAAATGCTTAGAACATGTCAATAAGTTCTCATACTTGGGAACAAGCTTTAGCAAAGATGGAAAGTTAGATTTGGAAATCAGCAATAGATTAAGCAAGGCAGGTCAGACAGCTCAATTGAGCAAATATATGTGGAATAAGAAAGAAAAAGTCACAAGACAAAATTAGGTTCAATATGGACAATATATGGTTCCAAGAGTTGGGTGAGAAACAAGGCAATTGATCTAAAATTAGCAGCAGCACACAGGAGAGTTTTTAGAAAAATTAGTGGTGTAAATAGATGGATACAGTGACAAAATCGTATTAAAAAAGAAGACATAAGAAAAATCCTTAAGATAACAAATATTCGGTCAAGAGTAATTGAGGCTAATCTGAGGTGGTTTGGCCATTTGGAAAGAATGGAATAAGACAGACTGGCCAAATAAGTATTAAAAGCTAAAATCAAAGAGAAAAAACCAAAGGGATGACCTAGATGAAGATGGATTGATAGCAATAAGCAGGCTTTAGAGGATAGAGAATTTAACTTTCTTCCAGGTTAAAAACTTGTCTATTGATAGGAGAGAGTTTGGAAAAAAGTAGTGGATGGTAGTATAAAAGTTTGATTTTTTCACCATTTTCACCTAATACCCTCTGGGTATCAGCAGGTATAAATGATGATGATGGCACCACCAAATGTTGTTGGGAAAATTAAGCAACTCTGCTAGATTTTATCTTTGTGTTGTCAAATAAAAATACAAATGCAATTTCTAATTTTCTATGATGAAAAGCTGGAAAAGGTCAAAAAGTCTAGCAGCTTGCACCTGGACTCTTCTATCCAAAAATGACTGTAATAAAATACTCTCCAAACACTTCACAATTAGCATTTTATACATCGTGTGATATATTCCAATCATTAATGTGTTAGTTTTCTATCATTATACTAATCATCACAATTAATTTCTATAATTTTTTTAATAGTTATACATAAAAATGCAATTTAAATGTCAATCATNTAATAGGTAATCGAATCTTTATTTATTCAATTTTATATTTTATATCTTATTCCAATATTTTAAAAAATTTTGAAATTGGTTCTGTGCATTCCAATTTAGAATGTTGTTGATCTAAAGCAGATCTTGTGTAAGATTGAAAAGTTTATCAAATTTACATTAAATTATTTACTGGATTGTCAAGGTTTTGATTGGTGTACTTAATTATATATAAACAATGATCTTAACAATAATATAATGATTTCAGTTAGTAAAATCTAACTAATTAAATTTTTACTACATAAAGTAGATTCTGCTTATTGTAATAATAGATGTTGTGAAAGTTATTTACTATTATCAAAATTAGCAAGTTCAAAAAATATAACTTAAAATTCACTTCAAAAACATTACTTATTGTTATCATAATTTAGTTATCATTACTATCTTTAGGTAAATGGGCATTTTTGGAACCTAATACCATACAATCATACATTGAGAGAATGTATTATTGCAAGTTATCAACTATATATTGAGGCTGATAGCAAGTTATATAGGATTATGCTGTCAGTCTCTGACAGCATAATCCAGCAATTAAGATATTGTTTTAATAGTTATTTGCTCGTAGTACAGTAGCTTAAATTGCAGGAAATTCTAACTGTAATTATATCCTAGCTAATATTAGACTGTAGCAGGCAAACAATACTGGACAAATTACATATTGATAACTCATCAAGTTCTACATTTTTTTTAATTTCTTTAACTTGTTTCTTAATGTCAGAGTCAACAAAATCAAAATTTCCATTACCTTTAGTCATATTTATCTACCCTGTATACTATCAGTTTAAGCAAATCTCAAAGTAGATATCCTTCATACAACACAGTTTCGCTCTAACATGATTCAAAAACTGAAAAAAACCCCCCATAAATACAGTTTCCAGTTTCACTAACATGGTTTGAGAAATCCTCTGTACAAAATTTCACAATTTTTAAGTGTAAACTTCATAATTTGATATTTTTTAAAATTCAAATGAAGAATATTGAAATTTTCAATTTGTTTTGTGCCTTTCATCAGGTTTGCTTTAATAAAAAATGATAGTGCAATTTTTTCTTCCTTGTCCTAGCTTTCCTATCAACCAGGTGTCGTTTTCAGACTTTAGTTTTAAGACTGTCACTGTGTTTTGTTTTAATAGATTAATCTTTGTATTCAGTTAAACACTTTTAGGTGTTATTAAACTTTTTTTAAATCGTAGATAAGTAATCATTTGTAAAAATGACGAATGAAATACAGCATTATTCAAACAGTTCCCAACTTAAACAATTCAGTATTCAAACACAAATTCTGGAAAATAAATTGTTTGGTCCTCAATTGAACAAACACAAACCACTAAAACAAATTTTCAAGTAATAACATTTTTATGTTGTCCGCCATAAAAATTATGACAAAAATTAAAAAAATAAAGATGTTGCTGATATTTCTGATCATAATCAACAAAAAAGCTAAGACAACAATACTTTGTAAAAAGAAAATACCTTGTTTAACTAAAATGAATATTTAAAAAACCGTTGTATTGCTTGCATTCTATTTTACATTCTTTTTTGTTTTAAAGTGGTTTAACTGAAGAAGACTATTAAAAATAGTCGAAAACATTATTTTTATTAAATACTTTGTTGCTGGAAATACTAAGTTGTTTGGTTATTTTAAAATTAATATTAATGCATCAGTACTTTTGTGATTTTTAGTTAATTACAGATTGGAAATAAATTATTGATTGCTTTGATAAACATTTTTCTCTTAGTAATGAAAAAGAATAGTAAACTTTTGGAACCTAATACCATGTTTTGCATTAGTCCTCTTTTTTGTAAAGCATGGATTTTCATTACATGACACTTTTTGGAGTGTAACTACTGTATTATACGAGGAATATCTGTAATTATATTAAGCAGATTTTACTCTATTAATTTTCATAATTATTTAACTCTTCAAATGTGAGATCAGACAAAATTGGCTCAATCCATTCAAGATGAAATCAGCTGAAGGAAAAGTTGTTTGACTGGGTTTGCTATACAAATTTCCTTCTTAGTCTGAGGGGTGAAAACAATTTCATCTCCAGATATAGGAAGAAAAAAAGAAATTTTCAGAGTTGAAAGAGTTAAGACAACCTTTGAATTTTATGAATCAATATAAAATAGACTTATACTTAACAGGGAGAACCATAATCCTTTGCAAATTTAAATCTGGTTGAGACTCAGGTAATTCAAAAGAGCTCTTAAAGGCAATCACAATAGTAGAACTTTTTCAGGATACACATACAGTAAAAAGTTAGATGACCTAAGTTTTCCCAAATTTTTATTTTTTTTAATTAAAAGTTGCTATTTAAAGCTGCAACAACTGATTATATGAAATGGATGCTATCCCACTAAGCTATCCTGTTGAGTCTAACTTGAGGTCAGAAACCTCTTACTTCACATTATTAACTTTTTGAAAAATTCAAACATGTAAACATGAAATATATCTATATTTTTTGACAACAGCAGGATTATTATGAAAAGTCAGCAACATATGAAGTAAGCAGTTTCTGTCCATTTCACATAATCAGATGTTGCAGCTTTAAATAAAAATTTGGGAAAAAACTTTATAGATATCTAACTCTCTACTGTATGTATATCTGGAAAAATTCTTCCACAATTATGATTGCCTTGAAGAGCTCTTTCACATGACCTGGGTCTTGACCAGATTTAAAACTGCAAAAGGTTGCAGTTCATTGTTTAGCTGTTTAATTTATAATTTTATTCTTTGTTCTATATTTGTCAATCTTTGTTAATCATTTTATACTTACCACCCATAAAGGTCTAGAATTATGATCAACCCGTAATTGCATGACAGAACGATAATCTTTGGCACCAAACTCATCTTCTTTTGTAGTATCTTCTGAAAGATGTTGGCTAGCTGCAGCTGGTACTCCATCTAAAAAAAATATTTAAATATAAATAATTTCCTTTCATAATAAATAAAAATTATCAGTTTAAAAACAGTGATAAATGTTAAGTTATTATTTATTACAAGGATATATTTGACAATGCTATATGGCAATGATATCTTCCCCAAGATATAAATAAACAACAAAAAAAATTAAGAATTACAATCAGACAAACTCCTGTATATGAGGAGGAGGAAAATACAAAAACAAAAAATCATTTATTAATTATAGAGTATTCTTTTGCATGCACTTTAAATTTATTTATACGTAAATATAGATATTCAATAAAAGCCAGCAGTCCTATAGAAGAATGTTGAGAAAGACTCATAAAGAGAATGACTGATAAATAATGTTTCAGGTATGCAGAATTTTCTCTCTCTTTAAATATTTGTTCTATTTACATTAGTATTTCTAAATATTTGATTTTTCAATCATCAAATTTGATGAAAGTCATTAAATATGACTAAAAATGTTAATTTTTCCAGTTTAATAAACTGTTTTGTTACTATATAAAGTTGTATGCAGTTGACTGCATGAGCATCTAAATTGAGGTCCTTGTCAATTTTATGAAACTGACAAGACCTCAATTTAGATGCTCATGCAGTCAAATGGCAATTTCGTTTTTGGATAATGTAAAAGCAAGGTCTGAGAAGAAATCATCACTAATTAGAGAGGCTTTTCTATTAAAGTCTTGAAAACTATATAATTTATTTTCTGAGGGTCTATATGATTCTTCAATTTCCCTGTTGATGACATCATCATCATCAATTTGTCTGGCTTGGTTCTCTGCCATTAAAACATTAAAAGTTTTATCACCTTTAACTTTTTAATCTTTTCATTATTCATTAATTCATATTCCTTCTTTTTTACACTCATTACACACCTTCAAAAAATAGTCTTCTAAATTGTTTGTGAATTTACTTTAGTCTCTCCTTAATTAAAAAATTCAAACTCATTTTACAGTCAATCTTATCACAGATGCCAGGTGTCTCATTCTGACCTCAAAAATAAACTCTTTCTTCTGATTTTTTTCTTAACAACATTTGATATTGCAACATATTTAATTTAATATTTGAACTCAGCAATAATTAATATTTTAACAAAGATATAGATAAATCAGAAAAAAAATCTTGAATCAAATGCATTCTTCCTCAATTTTTTTTTTTTTTTTGTTATGTTGCCAGATCTCAATATACAGTAGTCACCATTGAACTTAGACCAGGCTGCAGTTAACATGCCATCCAATAGATAGGTTTAAAAAAAAAAAGTAGCTTTGATTCATTGCATGAATGTTTTTACATAATTTAAAACAAGTATAGAGTAATTAATCTTTATTTTTGCCAAATATCAACTTGATATCTTGCAAATTTAACAACATTTAGCCAGTCAAACTTGAGTCACAGGCATCAAAAAACAGACCACTGCATCACCCCTGTCAATGAACAGACCAGCTAATAATTTGCATTTAAATAATGTACCAATTGCAGTATTTCTGAAACAACTGATTATTTTAGCCTCACTTTAGATTATGTTGGCCTCATTTTAGCCTGTAGCGATCCTGTGAATAATATAAGGTGCATTTTTAGTGTTATTTACAAATCTTTGCATTTTGTCTACAATGGCCAGAGGAAAAGCCATTTCAAAAAATTGAAGGAATGCTATCGTTGCTAAACACAGTCATATCATGTCTAAGAGAGCTATTAGTAAAGAGCTAATGCTAAGCAAGACAACAGTGCACTAGATTATTGTTCATTACACTAACCACAGCCATGTTATACCTAATAAAGCTGCTGGACATCAACAAAAAATTTCAAAAGTTGATAAGAGTTTGAAAAGAATCATAAAAAAACAACCACAATGTCACAGCATTGGATGTAACTACAATATGAAATGATACAACTGGAAAGAATGTATCTATTTCGACAACACACAGGAGACTGCAAGAAATGCATTTCCAGTTCTATGCAGCATGTGAAAAACATTTGCTAACAGCACATCAAAAGAAGAAACAGATACCATACAGTGGACCAAAGAACATCTTTCCTAGTCTCAACAAAAGTGGCATGAAATTCTGTGGTCTTATGAATCAAAATTTGAATTATCAACAACAAACAAAAGCCAACGTGTCATTTAATCTGCCAATGAAGCTAATGATCCATCATTGTTAAACTGTCCAGTGAAGTTTTCTGCCAGCATCATGGTTTGGGGGTGTATGAACACCAGTGGTATGAGTAGGTTGACATTTGTTGATGGAACACTTGCTTCAGAGCAATACATTATTAACATTCTACAAGTGTTTACTTCCATCCATAGAAAAGCTATATCCAAATAGAACTTGCATTTTCCAGCAGGATGAAGTCACATGTCATACAAGCAGAAAAACAAAACAGTGACTCTCAGAAAAGAACATAGAAGTTCTTCCTTGGCCATCTGACAACCCAGATCTTTAACCATTTTATAACAAATAATAATATAGAAAGTTTTTCTAAATAAAATTGCATAACAGATTGCACCATACACAATTTTAACTTTTGCTAATGCATCTTAATGTTTTTCAACTAGAAAGTTATCCAACTTGCTGGATTTTTTAGTAGAATAGTGTTCTATTCCACTTTTATTTGTTTGAAAATTGAAATAAAATTACCTCAATTTCAAAATTAGTTGTTCACAGTAGTGCCTCATACTTCAAATTTAATTCATTCCAGGAGGTCATTTGAACTCTGAATCATTCAAAGTCTGAATCAATTTTTCCCCATTAGAAATAATAAAAAGTGAATTAATCCATCACTAAACAATATACATTTCAATAAACTTAAAACAGCAAATATACAATAATTAAGGTAAAAATAACAATTAAATGCCCTAGTAATAAATTAAAACTTTTAAATAATAAATAAAATATGTAAATACTGTATAATAAAAATGAAGATTGCATTTACTGGTCATACACCATAAACTTTGGCATCTTAAACATGGCTACCCAATCCATCCATGTGTACCACTTGTTTCTTTTTTACCTCAATCACCAATACAACCTTCCTTTTAGATTTTGCTGTTTCCATACTCTTCTTAGATGCCATGATTAAATAAGGTTATATTGAGTTGAACAAAGTTTTTGTGTATTTTCAACAGCTGTTATTACTTAACATAAGCTGTCAACAAAAATTACAGAAAGAAATTGTTAAAAACTAGCAAACAATACATACTATATGTAACCAAACACCAAAAATAAGTGCTGAAAACATACGAATGTAATGCAAGAGATGGCTTGGATGCAAACAGATGGTGTTTATGTAGCAAGTGCATTTTTTCACTATGCACACAGTTTGAACTTTGAAGCAAATTTTTGTGAAATTTAGAATTCTAAATATGAGGTACAGTGTATCATTGCAATATATATGACTGTTTATAAATTAAATAATTTTCAAAATTTTAATTTTAACTGTTTTATTTAATTTCAAATAGATTCAGTAAAGTCCTTGTGGACTAGAGATTACTGCCTCTAAAATAATAAAAAGATCCCACTTATATAATGAAGTATTTACCACATAAGAATTTTTTGCTGCACACATTTTCAATACTGCAGTATGGAGTTTAGAAACATGTTTTCTTTCCAAATAAAATGTTGTTTTAGTTTCTTTTCTTGGCTTAACACAATTTTGCACTTTTGATTCCTTCTTATTTTTTTCATTTAACATATAGCTAAGTACAAATACATAATTTCTTACTCACAAATTTCATTCCAATAAGTAACGAACATTTAGTGCTTCTATATAGTTTGTAATTGGAATATTTTAAAATATTTGATGTATCAGATAGTTAAACTGAAGTTTTCTCTCTTGATATAATTGCTGTTCTTTCATCATCTCCAGTGAATATCAGAATACCAGATGCAGTTCTCAGCTAGTGTTTTAAGCTTCTTGACTACTGAAATCTAATTTCTTCATTCTCTTTCTCAAAAAAGATGTCATGAAATATCAAAGATTTATCTACATGCTAATGATTATAATTCAATATACTCCAAACTATCTCAGTATCCTATTTTCAAAAATCCTATGATATTGTAAATGCAGATGACCTCTATTTTTTGTACCATTTTCATACCTCTGCAACTAAAACCTTATTGCATACTTTGACCTACATGCTTTTTGGATTATCTAAGCAGATAAAGTATGATCAAGTTCCTTATAATTTATGTATTACTGTCTTTTACTGACACCTGATGTGTTGCTTTCACAGATGTTTCATAGTTAAGAGATTTTTTTTTTCAATTTTTGGAATGTTTTTTAAGTCTCCAAATTTTTGCAAAACTTTTTGCCCATGCGAAAAAATTTTATCGCAATTTTAATGAGCCTTTGATAAGGCTCGATTAAGGCTTAATTGTTTTTTAATGGGAGTTTTTTTATCAAATTTATTTCATGGTTCCTAAGTTGTAGTGCATGGATTTTCCTTCGGTAAAGTTATTTAAAGCTAGTTTCTGATGTCAAAAACGACCTCCGATAGTTTTTTAATTTTTTTAATTAATCGATTTTATTATATATAAATTTAATTAATTGGGGGATCGGAAATCGCAATTAAAATCTTAATTTTTTAAAAATATTTAAAAATATAGGCGTCGCTAGTATTCATCCTACTTTAAACCCTTGTCCTCCCGAGACGTCTATGAGAATGCCCCAGGAAATCCAACTCCAGCTGTTCTCAAAGTCATCCAGCTGTGTAAACAATGACTCATTGGTGTTAAATTTCACAGAAAGGAAAATAAAATTTGGAGCTTTCTCTTCAAAATTAAGGCATTTCTTTTGTTTTTTTTTTAGTTTTAAGTATTTTTTTATGCTTAATTACATCATAATTAATAACAGATGGTCGTTAAGGGGTTAATAATTACTTATAAGCTTCGAGGACACGGGGAGGATGGAAAAAAACAGTCCAATCGACACGGATCGGGATTGTAGGAGTAAAGGCTACAATCCCGATTGTTTCGATCATTGTAAGCATGTCTTTCTAAAAATAAACGCGTTAATTTTGTAAATTCGGTCTCTGTGTGAGTCTCTCAGCGTCCAGCAAACCCCGAAACGTAAAAAGACTTTCTCGCATCATCCTGACAGATCGCGGGCAAGGCGAGGGTCGTAACCTTTTCACCTAAGGTCGACCCCCC